>NC_089258.1:84852038-85004538 GCF_963930625.1 Muntiacus reevesi
TCCCTTAGGGAGAATTGCATCCCTTAGGAAGAATCTGCATCCTTAGGGAGAATTGCATCCCTTAGGGAGAATCTGCATCCCTTAGGGAGAATCTGCATCCTTAGGGAGAATCTGCATCCTTAGGGAGAATCTCCTTCCTTAGGGAGAATCTGCATCCTTAGGGAGAATCTGCATCCTTAGGGAGAATCTCCTTCCTTAGGGAGAATCTGCATCCTTAGGGAGAATCTGCATCCCTTAGGGAGAATCTCCTTCCTTAGGGAGAATCTGCATCCCTTAGGGAGAATCTCCTTCCTTAGGGAGAATCTGCATCCTTAGGGAGAATCTGCATCCCTTAGGGAGAATCTCCTTCCTTAGGGAGAATCTGCATCCCTTAGGGAGAATCTGCATCCTTAGGGAGAATCTCCTTCCTTAGGGAGAATCTGCATCCCTTAGGGAGAATCTGCATCCCTTAGGGAGAATCTCCTTCCTTAGGGAGAATCTGCATCCTTAGGGAGAATCTGCATCCCTTAGGGAGAATCTCCTTCCTTAGGGAGAATCTGCATCCTTAGGGAGAATCTGCATCCCTTAGGGAGAATCTGCATCCTTAGGGAGAATCTGCATCCCTTAGGGAGAATCTGCATCCCTTAGGGAGAATCTGCATCCCTTAGGGAGAATCTGCATCCCTTAGGGAGAATCTGCATCCTTAGGGAGAATCTGCATCCCTTAGGGAGAATCTGCATCCTTAGGGAGAATCTGCATCCCTTAGGGAGAATCTCCTTCCTTAGGGAGAATCTGCATCCCTTAGGGAGAATCTCCTTCCCTTAGGGAGAATCTGCATCCTTAGGGAGAATCTGCATCCTTAGGGAGAATCTGCATCCCTTAGGGAGAATTGCATCCCTTAGAGAGAATCTGCATCCTTAGGGAGAATCTGCATCCCTTAGGGAGAATTGCATCCCTTAGGGAGAATCTGCACCCTTAGGGAGAATCTGCATCCTTAGGGAGAATCTGCATCCTTAGGGAGAATCTGCATCCCTTAGGGAGAATGAGGGCCCTGCCTCAAGGCTGCACTGTTGTTTTTTGGCTGCTCTTCCTTTGTCTTTGCATCCGCCTCCTTCCTTGATCAGCAATGGTTTGAACTTGCCCTTTGTAACTCAGGGAAGGTCATGAAGGCTGCAGGCTGTTTCCTCAGAAACAGGAAACGTAGGACAGAGAATGGCTTCCACGTCTCGGAGCCCCACAGTCTTGCTCAGTTTCGGTCTGAAATGCTGGAGCACACGGACAAGTCAGAGTTTGCAGGAAAAATCGAGAAGCAAAGTATCTGGACCTCAACTGGGCCATGAAGGGAGAACCAGCTGGAGTCCGGTAGGAACCACCTCTTCTGAGGAAGCTGGGGTCTCTTTGGGCTTGTGCCTGGTGGTGGGCAGTGGGTCAGTGCTGGCTGACAGGGCCAGCAACTATGGTGACAAGATTTACTCAGATTGGGAGAAGGAAGACGACTGTTCATGGGACACTTCTGGCTGCAGTCTCAGGATCTGATGGCCAAGTCCTTCAAAGAGTAATGGCCTCATCTTCATTTCTACCTTCCAATCTTGAACAAGTTTCTTTCTTGGCCAACTCGATTCAGAAACCACACAGGAAAGGTGTTCTGATGTGGACAAAAAATATTGCCTGCCATTTTAGCAAACAAAAATGTTGCCTGCTATCAAGAGAGGAGACACCGTAAACGTCACCTGCCCCTGACACTGTGCCCTGAGAGGGATTCAGGATGGAGAAAAATAGGATGCTGGTTCTAGATAATTAAGATGCTTATGAAAGGAATAATTTCAATGATCTCAGACTTGCATTTTCCCATACGTAGAAAAGTATTAAGATCTTTAGCTTGAGATGTCTGTTTTTCGGGGTTAGCTTTAATTTTTCAGTGTTTCACTCATTCTTTTTTTCAGCAAAAACTCCTATAATGTTAGCCAAGTTGATAAAACACATTCAAGTGCATAGCTCATCACCTTATTTTAGAAATTATTTTGATTTTATTATTTGCAAATTATAATGATTAGAATCATTTATGTATGATCTTATAATAGACATATACTCCTTAATTTGCAAATGATTTTCAGAATACTCTGTCAGTGACTGGCACAAGAATGTCCAATGGGGGCTGTGATTAGAACACTGCTTTCTTGATCCTCAGTACCTGGAGGACTGTGTGTACACAGCTGGAGAGCATGCCCTGGAGCAATTCAACTGCTCTTTCTCTTATGCTGCAGAGGAGGATAAAGGGCAGAATAAGTCCAAGGACAGTTCACGTTTCCATTCAAAGCCAGTGACGCCAGTGGAACCCGCCAAATGATCACTGGCATACACAGAAACAGCTCAAGGCTAAATTACTCCTAGAGCTTTGTATGTCCCTGTGGATTATTAGCCTTTGGCTGAATTCAGGTATATCTTTATAAAATAAAAGATTAGTATCACCTCAGCAAAAAAGACTGAGGCAAACTATTGTGCTCACATTTACCCATTGTGCCTCCCACCCCCAAGAATATAAATCAATCCGCATTTTCTTTGTGACAAACTTGTAGAAATAATGTTGTATAAGCAAAAGAAATGCGAGGGAATTATTTATGTAATGGAGACATTTTTTCTTATAAATTGTCAAATTATAAATAGTTGCCAACCTGTTGGATTTTCCTAAGGCTGTGCTCTTTGCTTTTATCAACTTTATATATGATTTATGAAGGCAGATGCACCAGATTGAAAAACGATAAAGAAAATGTGACTTGCCTGAAAACTGAATCCAGAGATAAGCGTGTGAGTTTTAAAGCACTGAATCAGAATACAAAATTTCATTGTAATAATGATATAAAATTTACCTATTTTTCACCCAAAAATTGCCATGTAAAATGCTGTATATTTAAATTAATCACCAAAACTTTGTGATGTTGATATTACACTGTTCGTTTCGCATAGAAAATACTTAAGTCTCAAAGAAATACAGAAACTATTTTACATTGTTGTTCAAGCTAGTGGTGAAGATGGATGTGTCTACAAAGAAATGCAGAAAGCTATGAATAAGAAGAGTTTATCAGGGACCTTAAGAACTGCAACTCAGGAGGCACTGCTTCAAATAACAATTCAAATCTGTTCCAAGGGAAATAGAAAATGGCAGGGGTTATAAGACAAGATACAATGCCATTCCAGAGAAACTGTGCAGGTTATTTTTACATAACTATGATCGGTACCAGTGACACAGGAGGGAAGGGGGCAGGGCACAGCTTTGAAAGAAAGACATAGCCTGAGGGCACAACACAACTGATCAGAATCAAAACGAGTCCAAGGTGGCAGAGAAGTCACCTTGACTAGACCTTGATGCTCAGTAGAAGCTCCTTATAATACTCCAGCACGTCAGCAAGCTAACTGACACAACCAGAGGTGGCGTGACAGTTCCCAGGTGGACGAAAGTCCAAAAAGGGGGAGGTGGCTCAATGCCTGGAAACCTCTGCCCCTTCCCCAAATGGCTGGAGTAATCCTCCTACTCATTAGTCAATGAAATTACTCAGCCCATAAAAGATAACCACTTCACATTTCCAGGCCACATCCACCCTCGGTGATGGCCCACACTGTTTGTGGAGTACATTTCTCACTGAATGAAATCTACTTCTTACCTCCCACTAGTCTCTCAGTGAATTCCTTCTGCAATGAGACACAAAGAACATGAACCTCAGTCAGTCAGTTCAGTTGATCAGTAGTGTCCGACTCTGAGACTGCAGAGACTCTACAGAGACTCTGAGGGCTGCAGCACACCAGGCTTCTCTGTCCATCACCAACTCCCAGAGCTTATTCAAACTCATGTCCATCCAGTCGGAGATCCATCCAACCATCTCAACCCCTGTTGTCCCCTTCTCCTCCCGCCTTCAATCTTTCCCAGCATCAGGGTCTTTTCCAATGAGTCAGTTCTTTGCATCAGCTGGCCAAAGTATTGGAGTTTCAGCTTCAGCATCAGTCCTTCCAATGAACACCCAGGACTGATCACCTTTAGGGTGGACTGGTTGGATCTCCTTGCAGTCCAAGGGACTCTCAAGAGTCTTCTCAAACACCACAGTTCAAAAGAATCAATTCTTTGGCACTCAGCTTTTTTTATAGTCTAATTTTCACATACATACACAACTACTGGAAAAACCATAGCTTTGACTAGACAGACCTTTGTCACCAAAGTGATGTCTCTGCTTTTTAATATGCTGTCTAGGTTGGTCATAGCTTTTCTTCCAAGGAGCAAGTGTCTTTTATTTTCATGGGTGCAGTCACCATCGGAGGTGATTTTGGAGCCCCAAAATATAAAGTCTCTCATGCTTTCCATTGTTTCCCCATCTATTTGTCATTAAGTGATGGGACCAGATGCCATGATCTTAGTTTTCTGAATGTTGAGCTATCAGCTAACTTTTTCACTCTCCTCTCTCACTTTCATCAAGAGGCTCTTTAGTTCGTATTTGCTTTCTGCCATAAGGGTGGTGTCATTGGCATATCTGAGGTTATTGATATTTCTCCCAGCAATCTTGATTCCAGCTTTTGCTTCATCCAGCCCAGCATTTCACATGATGTACATATAAGTTAAATAAGCAGGGTGACAATATATAGCTTTGACGTACTCCTTTCCTGAATTGGAACCAGCCTGTTTCTCCATGTCCAGTTCTAACTGTTGCTCCTTAACCTGCATACAGATTTCTCAGGAGACAGGTCAGGTGGACTGGTATTCCCATCTCTAGAAGAATTTTCCAGTTTGTTGTAATCCACACAGTCAAAGGTGTTAGCATAATCAAAAAAGCAGAGTAGATGTTTTTCTGGAACTCTCTTGCATTTCTGATGATCCAGTAGATGTTGGCAATTTGATCTCTGGTTCCTCTGCCTTTTTAAAATCCAGCTTGAACATCTGGAAGTTCAGGGTTCACGTACTGTTGTAGCCTGGTTTGGAGAATTTTGAGCATTACTTTGCTAGCGTGTGAGATGAGTGCAATTGTGCGGTAGTCTGAGCATTCTTTGGCATTGCATTTCTTTGGGATTGGGATGAAAACTGACCTTTTCCAATCCTGTGGCCACTGCTGAGTTTTCCAAATTTGCTGGCATATTGTGTGCAGCACTTTCACAGCATCATCTTTCAGGATTTGAAATAGCTCAGCTGAAATTCCATCACCTCCACTAGCTTTGTTTGTAGTGATGCTTCCTAAGGCCCGAATGACTTCACATTCCAGGATGTCTGGCTCTAAGTGAGTGATCACACCATCGTGATTATCTGGGTCATGAAGATCTTTTTCATACAGTTCTTCTGTGTATTCTTGACACCTCTTCTTAATAGCTTCTGCTTCTGTTATGTCCATGCCATTTCTGTCCTTTATTGAGACCATCTTTGCATGAAATGTTCCCTTGGTATCTCTAATTTTCTTGAAGAGACCTCTAGTCTTTCCCATTCTATTGTTTTCCTCTATTTCTTTGCACTGATCACTGAGGAAGGATTTCTTATCTCTCCTTGTTATTCTTTGGAACTCTGTCTTCAAATCGGTATCTTTCCTTTTCACTTCTTTTCACAACTATTTGTAAGGACTCCTTAGACAGCCATTTTTCTTTTTTGCATCTCTTTCTTGGGGATGGTCTTGATCCCTGTCTCCTATACAGTGTCATGAACCTCTGTCCATAGTTCATCAGACATTCAGTCTATCAGATCTAGTCCTTCAAATCTATTTCTCACTTCCACTGTATAAACGTTAGGGACTTGATTTAGGTCATACCTGAATGGTCTAGTGGTTGTCCCTACTTTCTTCAATTTCAGTTTGAATTTTGCAACTAGGAGTTCATGATCTGAGCCACAGTTAGCTCCTGGTTTTGTTTTTTGGCTGACTGTATAGAGCTTCTCCATCTTTGGCTGCAAAGAATATAATCAATCTGATTTTGGTATTGACCACCTGCTGATGGTCATGTATAAAGTCTTCTCTTCTGTTGTTGGAAGACGGTGTTTGCTATGACCAGTATGTTCTTATGGTAAAACTCTATTAGCCTTTGCCCTATTAGCCTTTGCCCTGCTTCATTTTGTACTCCAAAGCCAAACTTGCCTGTTACTCCACGTATCTCTTGACTTCCTCCTTTTGCATTCCAGTCCCCTATAATGAAAAGGGCCACTTTGCAGGGTGCTAGTTCTAGGAGGTCTTGTAGGTCTTCATAGAACCGTTCAACTTCAGCTTCTTCAGCATTACTGGTCAGGGCATAGACTTGGATTACCGTGCTATTGAATGGTTTGCCTTGGAAATGAACAGGCATCACTCTGTCATTTTAGAGACGACATCCAAGTACCGCATTTTGGACTCTTTTGTTGACTATGATGGCTAATCCATTTCTTCTAAGGGATTCTTGCCTACAGTAGTAGATATAATAATCATCCGAGTTAAATTCACTCATTCTAGTCCATTTTAGTTCACTAGTTCCTAAAATGTAGATATTCACTCTTGCCATCTTCTGTTTGACCAGTTCCAATTTACCTTGATTCATGGACCTGACATTCCAGGTTCTTATGAAATATTGTTCTTTATAGCATCAGATTTTACTTCCATCACCAGTCACGTTCACAACTGGGTGTTGTTTTTGCTTTGGATCCATCCCTTCATTCTTTCTGGAGTTATTTCTCCACTGTTCCCCTGAGCCTCAGTAAGTCCAGACATTGGGTGAGTGATTCTAATTAAAAGACCATGCATTCAAGTCCCAAGCAGGCTTTTGGCTGGTTTCTAGTGCTAGCCTCTTGGGTTCAAGTTCCAAACTGGGTTTTGGGTTCATGTCCTGGTGGATGGGTTCAAGCCCCAACCTGAGGTGAACAGTTTCACCAGCAAGCATTCAATCACTTGCCAGCAGTAGATTGATTGCTTAGCTGTGATCTCTAGGAAGTAAAGAAAACAAGTTCCAGGTGGCTTTGGATGGCTTTTGGATGTCAAAAGTTTACACTGCTCTTGGGGATGAACAAGCTTATAGTTCAAATTTCCTCCCTTTGATGACTCCTTGTTTGGAAAGCACTGATGATAAATTATCCTGTGTGCTAGTACTCACTTGTTAAGATCATTAAACAAAAGTCCCCCAGAGCCGAGCAGTCTCACTGTTTGTACATCAAGTCCCACAGAAGAGGAAAAGAGACTAAGAGTCATGCTCTTCAGAAATAGTCACATTCAAGAACAAGGAGATTTTCAGGAAGAAAGACTAGGCATCGCCCACCCCTGAAATAATGACATACTTAGTCCATTTTTTATCTGTGGTATAAACTGTGGGACATGTCTAGCTGAATAATTCAAGACTTTATGCAATCATAATTTTAATACCCTGAGTAGCTGAGCAACAGCAAGAAATACGGAGCATCATCAATTTAAGAAGGACAAAGAGAGAACATATGGGGTATCTGAATGACATCCAAGACCCTTTAACATCTGATGAAATTTACTTTTATTGACTATTTCATCCCAACCAAGAATCAGAACCATCTATATCCACACAAATTACTGCCTATATTAACATGACTTTAAAAGTTGCAGATAACTGCATTTCATTCCAGGCAGCTCCTGAAAGATCCATCAACTCTTCAATTGAAAGGATCAAATGATAGTTTGTACTTTAAGACTTTCTTAACCTCTTGCTTCAAAATATTTGCCTTGCTGCTGTGTACAAATTCAAAATTATATGTAATTACAACTCTCATATTTAAATACCTTAAACTTGACTTTAAAATCTCAATAAATAATCCAAATTTGCTCTTCACTTTGTCTATCACTACTACTGGGGAAGAATACCTCTTCCTGAGGTAAGCAATAAACTCGACTTTGTTTTATTGGCTAGTCATTTTTCTGTTTTGGGAACTTTGCCTCTGGCTCAACGCAGCCAATATTAGAAAAGTCACAGCTCATTGAATGTTCCACTCTCAATCACACCCTGCGTTTCCCACATAGCTGTTTCTACCCACGTGCCTGAAATGCCTCATTCCACACCCTTTCTCTATCTGACAAGCTTCAAGCTAAAATTTAAGATCAATTTGATTGTTATGTGAAGCCTCCATCAACAATTATAGTTGGAGATAATTATTTCTCACTTGGTTGCTACCAAATAAAATTGCCCATAACTCAGTTATTGTAACCCCACTCTATATTATAAATATATGCATATTTTTCATGCATATATCTGGTATATGCATAGTAGTATACATACATTTGGTATATACATTGGTAGTATGTAAGCTCCCTGAAAGCAAATAATGTTAACATTTCTTTTACCTCAGTCTCCTAAACAACAGATTTATTGACTGACATGTTATAGCTATGCATTTGTTCTTTTTTGAGGAAATGAATACATAGTCAGCATGTGTCTTTTTAATATTAGGTACTCAAAAATTAAGTTATATTTTGTTTTAAGATATTGAACAACTGGAGTCAATAATTCAGCAAGGTAGTGATGAAAGAAAATGTGGAAAATGACTCCCTACTGTTTTTTTCCTATAAATACACCTATGAGACAGTTGAGCTTATAATTAAGCACAGTCAGAGATTAACAACAAGAGATAGGAATAAATAGAACAATTATAACATAGGCTGTAATGAAAGCTATGTGAATGTGGTCTCTTTTTCTCAAAATATCCTATTGTACCGTTTTCCCCACCTTCTTATGATGATGGTGTACCCACTTGGTGAGATGAAGTGAAATGAGTGATGGAGGCATTTTGATCACTATATTAGGCTATTACTGACCTTCTGATGAGTTGTCAGAAGGAGGATCACTTGCTTTGGGTGATCCGGGACCACTGACCTGTGACAAAGTTGACGGCTGGATGTCAGGAGTGGATGAAGTCAATGGTTGGAGAACTCAGGTGAGACAGAGCAGAAAGGCAGGAGGTTTCCTCACAGTATTCAGAACAGCACGCAGTTTAAAATGTATTATTTATTTCTGGAACTTTCCATTTAGTATTTCTGGACCTTGGATGAACCCAGGTAATAGAAACCAGAGAAAGTGAAACCATGGATAAAAAGGGACTAGTCTGTGGCCTAAGCCTCATGGTGTGTGGCAAAGGTCCTTTCCCTCTCAATTTGTAGAACTACACTCTGCTTATTTTCCAATACACTGTTAGTTCACTATCATTTTTTTAAGTCAGGTATTTCAGAACTGATTTCCAGATCCAGAGAGTGGATGCTGTGGAAAATGGGAATTGATTTTACAGAAAGCTCAGGTTGAACATTATTCACTAAAGAAGGTATATTCTTCCACCTTCCCTATTCATTATACATTTTAGCTCTTATTTCTCCTCCATTCAGTAAGGAAAATTTGTATATAAGTTAAAGATAAAAGCTTCTCAGATCAGAAAGGAAAAGATAGCCAAAGGACCTATATTTTAGCACTGCATATACTGTTTCTAAATACAATTCTGAATAATTTACTGTTGCTAACCTAAGACTTAAAAGGGAGATAGAATTAACACCCAATTCAAAGCACTGTGCAGAAAGTGTAATGTGATAATGTAAACAACAAGTGTTCTATGAATGATTAAGTGAAAGTGAAATCACTCAGTCGTGTCTGACTCTCCAGGCAAGAATACTGGAGTGGGTAGCCTTTCCCTTCTCCAGAGGATCTTCCCAATCCAGGGATTAGAACCCAGGCCTCCTGCATTGCAGGTGGATTCTTTACCAGCTGAGCCATGAGGGAAGCCTGAGTTCTAAGCAAGTTCAAACAGTTGCTAGTCAGGACAGGAGGAGATGTGGGGACAGGGAGCGGTAATCAGGGAATAGCAGTGCAGTCTTGGGCAGGGCCCTGGCTCCCCCTCAAGGGATACACACACTCACACCGTATCTTTGAGACACAGTGTAGATATCAAAATCCCCACCAAGTGGGAGAAGTGAACTGTCTGCTGTCCACACGCATGTAGACCCCAGACTCCTTAGAACCAGGAGGCTGATGATTCTGAGTCCTACTTACCTCACCACCGAATCATCAGGAGAATGTCCACGAGCTGATCACACCTGCTCCCTGACACTGTAAGACACCCCACCGCCGTCTCCGGGGCGAGACACACAGTTTTGAGGGCACTAGCCTGCTGTGTCCCCCTTTGCCTGGCAAAACAGTAAAACATTTCTAGTTTATCAAAATTCTGTCCCAGGAATTAATTCAGTCTTGGGCTCTAGAGGCCCAATTTGGCTTCAATTGGGTATGAGGGGAACAGTGAAATGGTAAGATGGTAAAAAGCAGAGGTTTTATATCTCTGAGAGCGTGGGATTTGGGGTGAGGACAGAGAGTGCTGATCCGGGAAGGCCCCTTGAACTCCTGGGGCTTTCGGTGGTTCTTTCAGCTGTGTGCTTTCCCTCTCCACAGAGCTTCCTCTGCATTGTGTCTGTGCATCTTTCAGGAACCAGCTGGAAATACCAGATGGGTTTCAAGAATGTGGAAGCTCCAAGAAGTTTTCCCCAATGCTGCTATCTCCCATGCACTGGAAAACTCCTCCTGAAGGATTCTTGTCTTTCCCGTCCTTCATGTCCCTGGAGTTTCCTCCTGAGCAAAGTGTGAGGAATTAATAAGAGCCCTGGGTCTCCCTGACTCTGAGCCATGACACTGGCATTTATTAGTGGTCATGATGTAAGGAGAAGTGATCACATTTGAGATATGGAATGACTCAGGAATACATTTGTTTTCCTGATTTGTTGGAAAGAACACAATAATGGTGTATGAGAACTTTTATCTGCAAACCGACATGTAACTTTCCAAAGAATTAACACTTTCCCTTACCAATGTGTCAATAAATTCTTGACAGCCTTGATATAGGCTGATGTTTATTTATAGAAGCTGCAAATGCAAACATACATAAATATACTCTATCATGCACACAGAGACACGTCTGCTGCTAGGCAGGCTGTGAGGAAGAGTACACTCGTCCTGGGTTTTTCCTCTATAATCACACTCACAACACGTCTGACACTAGATCTGCACAGCAATCCAGAAATTGTAGACTTTGGGGATTTTTATGGAGGCATGATTTAAAATGAAGTCAATTTCTAGGCCCTCTCCTCCCTCTGGGGAATGGGGCCTAGGGCTGAAAATCAAAGCTTCTAGTCATGGCTTGGTTTCTCTGGTGACCAGATCCCATCCTGGAGCCCAGCTCGTGCCACCTCGTTAGAGGCACAGACACTCCAAGCACCTGGGGGACTGACTTCAAGGGGCTCAGAAGCTCTGTCAGAAATCAGGGCCAAAGACCACATGTTAGAACAGATGACGCTCCCTGTGCTCTTCACACTTAGGGAGCTCCTCAGGCTCTAGGAGCTTTGTTCTGGGAACTGGGGTCAGATTTTACACACCACACACACACACACACATGCATATATTATAGAGAGAAAGAAAAAGGATATGCATTCTTTTATTTCACACTGGCAAACAAAGGCAACACAGGAGCCTCAGCTTTAGGACAAGGATGTACACTCACAGTAGGTCTAGCAGCAAATTAGATGAATAGATCTGGAGTCAGTTTGATCTAGTGGCACAGACACTTACCATTTCGCTTTCAAGGAGAAAAGTGCACTAGTATTATTTTCCGAGATCCTTGGTTTTCTACCTATTCAGCCTGTGCTGAACTCACTAGGTCACCAAAATATCTATCAGACATTACTCTGTATGCCCTAATCATTTCAGTTTATTTTTGAGGGCATTGTTCTTTTGAGCTGATTAACTCTCCACTCCCATCCCACGCCTGCCCTTGGTCTTTTTCCTACTAATGTGGCTCAATCTAAGGCCCAGAAACAATCTTCTTTTCTGGGAAATGCCTCTTATATTTCTCGTGACCATTAATTCATAATCAGTTAGATCTGTTAAGATATAGGAAACAGATGGCAACATCTGGACTACAGCAAAAATAGATGTCTCACATCTAGGTATACCCAAAGCCAAGTTATCACTGATGGATTTTTTTTTTTTTGTATTTACCTTTCAAAGAAAGTACTAGACTCAAAAATGATATTTGAAGCTGATTTTGACAGCTTCATCATGCAGAAATGATTTATAACTTGGCTGATAAAAGAGTTTTTCTGTCTCATAGTTATAAACATGTTTCAAGATCAGCATTTACTCTAATGTATAATATTTGTATATAACGTATGTTCTTTTTGTAAATATCAGTTGTTAAAAAATATTTGCAGTCAATTTGCAGTTTGAATTATAAGTGTGTCCAATTCAGCAAGCCAGACCAGTTATTTACTCAGTGGTTGCTCCAATGCCAAAGAATATACTAGTTTACTCAAGTTATTTTTGCACTTTTATCAAAGTGTGCTCTGTTCAAACGGTGTTCAATAGCGTGATCACTAAAGGAAAATCAATACACATAAGACAATCACTGAAAAAGTAAAACCCAGTAAAGTTCATTTGTGTGTCACCAGCAATATATACAAGAGAATTGCTAAGTGAAAAAGAAATCCATGAATATAAGAAAAAGATTTGGTACTCCAGACCTGGCACAAATGTGGGTGTATTTATTTAAATGAAAAAGTAGGCCTTTCAGAGCTGCTTACCTGGGAATCTGACTGCGGTTCTTGCGTTAGTTTTCTCTAGCTCCTGTAACAAAGGACAGTAAATTGGTTGGCTTCCGACAACAGAGATACTTGCTTTCACGGTTCTGGAGGGCAGAATCACGGTGTTGGCAGGGCCAAGCTCCCTCCGAAGGTGCTAGGAGGCAGCCGAGTCCTTGTCCCGCCAGGCCTCCAGCCGCAGGCATTCAAGGACTCCTGGCTGTATCATTTCCGTTTGCATCATTTCCGTTTGCATCATTTCCGTTTCTGCCTTTGCATTCACTTCCGCTTTCTTTCCTGTTTCTCCCTCCGAATGCACGCGATGGCATTAAGGGCCCGGCGGGATGCGCTTGGCTGTTTCCTCAAGTTTCTTCCTCCCTTCCTCCCTCCCTCCCCTTCTCTTTTCTCGCTCTTTCTTTCATAGCCACTATGGACAACTTAAAAAATTAAAAGCCGAGCTACCGCATGATCCCACAACCCACTGCTGGGCGTCCCCTACGGCTTGCACCTAGGGCGGAGTTCTTCTCCCACCCAAGAGTTTCACATGAATTAATGACTGATTCTGTCCAATGAAACATGAAATGAAAATTTTAATGGTTTTTCACTAAAATGCTGTGAAAAATTCTCTGATCTATTTGAAGATAGAGCAAAACAAAAAACTTTTTCAACTGCAGGATCTCGCAGCTCTTTAGCTGCAAAAATGCACTGTAAGTCTTTAATGATAATGCCAGGTTTAAACAGAGTGAAGAGCAGTTTTATTTAAGAAGATAAATGAGTTTGGGGAATAGCAGAGGGATTTCACTGGGGACAAGCAAGTTTGGTGAACCATAGGCAAATCATGAGAACAAGTGATATCAGTTGTTCTGCAGAGGAAAGGAGGAATTTGGAAAGAGAGGTTCTGAACAAAAGCTCATTGGAGGAACGTGAGTTCAAAATGGTGGTGGCTTCTCACCCGCTGCACACGAGAGGGCAGCTTGCTGCTGTCGGCAGAGAGGAAACCACCCTTCTTCCCGCTGGACTTCTTCAAGCTGCCCTGAGCGTGTGTGCACGCTCCCCAACTTCAGTGCTATGTTTTCTTAAAACAATTTCTTAAACATTTTTACAAGAAGCTTTACAGACTTAAAGGAAAAAAAAAAAAAAAAGGAATTCTTTTCTCCCAATGCATCTGGAGAGCTAACATTCAAAGGATAATACTTGAAAACATGCAGCTGAAGTGGCACACCATCTAAATTCTAAATAACAAAATGTGTTAGCATAGCTGCCATTACTATTAAACAATTTTCTGGAGGTTCTAGTCAAAGGCAAAAGGAAGAGAGAGAGAGAAAAGAACGTATAACAAGAAAGAAATGAGTCCATCCTAAAGAAAATCAGTCCTGAATATTCATTGGAAAGACTGATGTTGAAACTGAAACTCCAATACTTTGGCCACCTCATGTGAAGAAGTGACTTATTGGTAAAGACCCTGATGCTGGGAAAGATTGAAGGTGAAAGGAGAAGGGGACAACAGAAGATGAGATGACTGGATGGCATCACTGACTTGATGGACATGAGTTTATGTAAACACCAGGAATTGGTGATGGACAGGGAGGCCTGGTGTGTTGCAGTCCATGGGTTGTAAAGAGTTGGACACGACTGAGCAACTGAACTGACTATCTGAAACCTATTGGAAAGAATGAAACAGGAGGCTTGATATCATCATATTCATTTTTTGAAAAGTATCTAGAGGATTCACTGTAATAGATTAATTACAATAATTTAATAAAAAGATCCAACAAAACAACTAAATGAAGAAGCAAGAGAGTACCTAAATGTTTGTTATGCCAGTTTGAATGTATAATATAGTGAAGTTTTCTTTAATAAAACAATAGAAATAGGTAAAATGTGTCTAAATAATGAATTCTAATGAGAAATAACAAAGCTATAACACTAAGTACTATGAAAAATTAATACACACAGATTTTCCTGGATAAAAAGATTGAGTTTTGAAAAGGTATTATTTATGTTTAAAAATACATCCTATATTGATTGAAGCTCATTAAAAATCTCAATGGAAAACTATTTGAAATTGGACAAAATAATTTTAAGTTATTCAGAAACTTTTGAAGAAACTATTTTGAAAAAGGGAAGTAAGACACTTCCATGATCAGATACATATAAAATATTAATACATCCATTATAAAAGTCCAAAAATTCAATGAATGACTTATTGGTATAGCATGGGATATACAGATCTGTGAGCTAACACAAGTAGTTCTGAACTGGATCAGAGAATGTGTAATGTGTAACATATGATGTCATATATGCTCTGTGACACATCAACACAGTGAAGGGGTAGAGATATTCCAATAAACGCTAGAATATTCCTTTTCCTGTAAATTTTGACCAGCAGATATATGCTTGTGTATCTGTGTAGTTATATTTACATACTTATATATGTGTGTTTTAACATCCACATTATCCAAAAGGGTGCCCAAGTCTGCTTAGCTTGCCAGGTCAGATGAGATTGGTGCATTCAGGTTGGTTGTTACGCTTAGTGAAATAAGTCAGATAGAGAAAGATAAATACTCCACGTTATCATTTATATGTGGGAGCATAAAAAGTAAAAGCAAATATGGCAAAACAAATAGACTCACAGATACTGAGAAGAAACTAGTGGTTATCAGTGGGGAGAAGATGGCAGGGAGGGTAAGAGGGTGGCATGGGGCTAGGAAATAAACACTGCTGTTTAGTCACTAAGCTGTGTCTGACTCTTCTGTGACTCCGTGGCCTGTAGCCACCAGGCTTCTCTGTCCACGGGGTTTCCCAGGCAAGAATATTGGAGTGGGTTGCCATTTCCTCCTCCAGGGGATCTTCCCAACCGAGGAATCAAACCTGGGTCTCCTGCATTGCAGGCAGACACTTTCCCCTCTGAGCGAAAGGGGAAGCCCTGTAAAATAAATAATCTACATGGACGATAGTACAGCATGAGGAATACAGACAACACTTTACAGGCAATATAATGCAACCAATACTTTATAATGTCATGGCTGAGTGACTGAACGATAACAGTTTTATAATAACTTTAAATGGAGTGTTGTTGTTCAGTCACTAAGTCATGTCTGATTCTTTGTGACTCCATGAACTGCAGCACACCAGGCTTCCCTCTCCTCTACTGTCTCCCGGAGTTTGCTCACATTCATTGAGTCGGCGATGCCATCTAATCGCCTCATTCTCTGTTGCACGTTTCTCCTTTGCCTTCAGTCTTCTCAGTATCAGGATCTTCTCCAGTGAGCTTGCAGTTTGCATCAGGGGCCACAGTGTTGGAGCTTCAGCTTCAGCATCAGTCCTTCCAGGGAATATTCAGAGTTGATTTCCTTTAGGATGGACTGTTTGGAGCTCCTTTCAGTCCAAGGAACTGTAAAGAGTCTTCTCCCACATGATTTGAAAGCGTCAATTCTTCGGTGCTCCACTTTCTTTATGATCTAACTCTCACATCTGTACATGACCACTGCAGAAACCATAGCATGGGACCACTATGGTGTGTTCCTGAAACTAATAAAATATTAAATCAATCATACTGCAATAAAGAAAATATGGTCTAATGCTTATGACTGTCAATGTCTTATTGAGAAAGCAGTAAAATAAAGTGTTTATTTAATTTATTAAAGCATATATAATCAGTTTATAGACTAAAAATTATTTTATAAACTCTCCCTCTCCAACAGCGTTTGAAAGTACAACACAACTTAAATGTTGATCGACTAAAATACATCAAAATAAATTCAGAAATTACAGAACTAACTATAAAAATAATCTTAAAAATTCAAAATAATTGGAGGTAAGCTTTTAAATGATTACATCGTTGCTAAAAATTTTTTTAGCAAAGTATAAGTTCAAGAATTGGAGGCAAGCTTTTAAGTTCAAGAATTTATATTTGTCTACAGAATAATTATAAGATACATAGACAAAAGTAGTAAAGATTAACAAGAAAAGGTGTTAGAATATTTATTTGTAAAAACATATTACTTCAAATCAGTATCTTAAGAACAATGCTATGCAAAGGTTTAGAAAGGCAATCTATGAAAGGAAGAATTTAAATCCAAATTAGTAAATGAACAGAAAGTCATTCCCCTTTGTAGATAGGGAAGTGAAAATAACATGATGCATATAATAAGACCCCATTTTTCTTGCCTCTCAACAGGGTAGCAGCAGTAATGATAACCAGAGCTGGGCTGGCTGAGATAACCATGGTCCCGGACAGGAGTGTGACTGGTGCAGGTGACCTGGAGGCGGTCTAGGTACACGAATCAGGAGCCTCCCAAAGTCTGCGCACACTGGTATAGAAACTTCATTTCTAGGAGTCTTTGGTAAGAAGATAACATATGCATGTATCTATCTGTCTATGTGTCATTTTTTAGTCTCTCAGTCATGTCCAACTCTTTGCCATCCTATGGACTGTAGCCTGCCAGGCTCCTCTGTCCATGGGATTTCCCAGGCAAGAATGCTGGAGTGCATTGCCATTTCCTTCTCCAGGGGGTCTTCCCCACCCAGGGATCGAACCTGTGTCTCCTGCATTGGCATGCAGATTCTTTACTGCTGAGCAACCTGGGAAGCATATATTACCTAGAAATAAAAATTATATCTTATGAGAAGGATTTTTTCAAGTGAAGTCTTCCCTCTTCTGTGTGTGTGTGTTTTGGAACAGCACAATTTTGAGGACATTTTACATGTTCAGAAAAAAGGATCATTAAAAAATATATGATGCATCTATGTGATGGATCATCATATAACCACTAAAATTTTGTTGTCAAAGAATATTTTTGACATAGTGCCATATAATATAGCATTGTAGGAAAAAGCACAACAAACTTATCTATGCATAGAGGTAGAAAAAGAATAAAAAAGAAGACAACTAAATTTTAAAATATTTTAATGTTTTATACTTTTCTCATATTTAAATTTTATAGATGGAACACATAATAAATTTATAATCAGAAAAGCAAATATTATTTTTAGAATAAGTGAAAATATTACTGTAATCATATAAAGGAATTTGAAAACTCAAATTCTGAAACAATTCTCTGAATGCTACACTATATTTTGTATCACTGGCTTCACTGTCAACAGTGGAATAACAAAGGACAAAAATTCCCCTTCCCACAAAAGTCAAAAACAAACAACTAATAACCATCATGAAATCAAAAAATAAACAAAAACATTATTATATTAAAGTGTGGTTTGAAAAAATAGGTTAATCAATTTATGTATGAATCCTTTAAAGGAGCAATACACTAGTTTAGTGATGCAAACCTCCCCCTCAGAAATCCAGTGTCTCATTCAGGGATTATTTTACAAATAGAAACTTCCAGTTTTGGCCATCTGAAAATGTCATCTTCATTAGCATCACCTAAAAATGTGTCATTTATCCCTGCCAAGGTTGGTAATGATATGCCAAATACTGATTGAGAAATATGATTGATGTCTTTTTTTATTGTTTTAATTTAAAACCAGTTCAAGGCAGTTAGGTGTGTGTATAAGCCTCTTTTCATATTTTGGCAGTTACCATATTTTTTTATATATATATATATCTTACAATAGGAAGAATCTTCCTGAAGAGAGCGTTAGATTACATGGAAATCAAAAAGGCAAGAACTTGACAGATTCCAAGAGGCACACTGTTTCCTTGCTTCAAACGGGCTTCTGATTTATTTGCATTGCAAGAGCCAAACCCTTCTTGACTCACAGGCTTAATTATCTCCATCATTCGTTCCACAATGGCTCTTGTTTCCTTGACTTCCTCTCTCCTTCCAGACTCCAATCTGTAACGTCCGCTCTGTAAGGACTCATGGTCTGGCCTCCTATACCCTGGCAGAGGGAGCATCTCTCTTCAAGCTACACTCTGTGTGCATTTGAAAGTCTCTGGGCTCTCCTCCTTGAAATGTATCATAGCAGTCTTGTCTTTACGAGATGGCTAACATCCATGTGAAGAAAGAGCCACTTTCTCTGAAGGAGAGTTGATCAAAAGTATTCCTTTTTATGATGAGATACAGATTTCCCATTAAAAATAGAATCCTTCATTTCAAATACTACAATATTTGAATTGTTAAGTAATATTTACAGTTGCTTCTAGTCATCATATTTGGGTTCTTCAAATCTAATATGCATGTTTACTGTACCACAAATTTCATTGTTAAAGGGATATTTTTGTATTATGTTTTTAACAACTTGCCACTCGTATTTTAAAACTTGGGACCAACTAGACATCATTTACTGAAGCTAGGAGAAATTCTTGTAGGATGATTCATCTAAATGTTGCCCAATTCTGTAATCTTCTTTAGCTATAAAAGTCCTGATACAAGTCCTACCTTCCAGTAGCTTATTGCAATTTCCCAGCACGTGACCTTCGAGGCCACACAATGCATCTTCTCTTTTCAAAAATATACACTGATCATATCACACCTATCCTTGCATTAATTAGGGTAAAACAAGCTGCAGTGATAAAATTGAAAATGTCCATTGCATGTTAGAGTAAAGCTGATTTTTCACTTATGTATCAGTCCAGTGTCGGTGTTCTTCATTAGAGAGTGGGGCTAAGATTCATCTAGTCATTCAAAACCTAGGTTGCTGGCGATGGTTCCTTCTTCTTTATCAAGAGATGAGAGGCAGTGGAGAAAACTAACCCTTATTTCACATCCCCTCCACCTGAGACAGACACACTCATTTACTAAACACTACTCACCACATGGGCTTCCTGGTAGCTCAGTGGTTAAAAAGTCTGCCTGCCAAAGCAAGAGACGTAGGTTTGATCCCTGGGTCAGGAAGATGCCCTGGAGAAGGAAATGGTAACCCACCCCAGGATTCTTGCCTGGAGAATCCCATGGGCAGAGGAGCCTGGTGGGCTGCAAAGTCCATGGGGTCACAAAGAGTCGGACATGACTGAGCGACTAAACCACAGCAGCTAGCACCGTCTAGATTCACAGAGACGATAAAATGTAGTTGGTAGGGAAACCATTTTTTAGCAGTGTTTCTGCCTCACAGGAGGGGATCCCAAATCTTCGGTGGTCAATTTGCTCTCTCTGACACAGTTTCCATCCCAGCCTTCTCAGTAAGAAATGCAAGTTGGTGAGCTGATTGAGGATTTTGCTAACACGCCTGCTTCTTTTCCTGTGTCTCCCCTTTGCAGGCACACAATTCAGTGCCTCCTAACCCTGCTGCTCCAGAATCTCACCGTTAAGCCTTCAGATCCCCACACAAGGTCTTTCCTTGCCTGGATTTCTTTCTCTTGTTGAGAGTTTCCTGAATCTCTCAGGAGAGTTACATTTTCATGTAACTGAGATGTTCCCAAACTCATCTTCATGCAACAACTAACGCATGTGACACAGCTGAGGCATGTCTGCTACCTGGGATGAGCTCTCTGAAGGCAGGCATCATTTTATGTCAATGAGGAGTTCAGGGTGGGCCACCCCAAATATGCTCCTCTGGCATATTGATTATTTTGAGCAGAAGGCTCTTGAGAAACAGCAGATGCAGGAAGGTGTCTCTGAGCTTCCCTGGTCTACCTCAAAGTCGGTCGTAAAAGTTCTGTGAGAAAAGCAATCTCCTTGGACTGAGAAAAACATTCTATCACCTGATGGGAGTCAATGCTGAAACGGATCTGTATGTAGAAACCTACTAAAGTAATCTTTAGCCTCCATCAGTTTCCTGCATGTATTTCCTTGTCCCTGGCCCACTATTTCCTACCCCCGGCCCAAGTTAAATTGTCTTGTCACAGCCCCACAATTTATCATTCTTTGTTTTAAAAGTGTATAAGATTCGGGGCCTTAACAGCTTCTTTGGGTCTTCAGTTTCCTTTTTAAGACTCTCTTGTCCATGTAAAAATATTAAATAAAATGTGTATGCTTTTATCTTGTTAATGTCTGAGGTCAGTTTAATTCTTAAGTTCAGGCATAGAGCCTATGGAGGTAGAAGAAAGTTTTTTCTTCCTTTCTATTAAGTTCCTTTAGGGAAGGGATAAGCCTGCTTGGCTAAAAATGTATCCCACATTTCTAACATATATTGGGGCATATAATAGATGTTCAAAAACATTTGTTGAATAAGTGAAGGCACACAGTTTTGCATTTTGTGTTAGGAGTATCTATCAGTGTTGACAAAAACGTATAAAGAAGAAAGTAGGAAAGAAAGAAAATAGAGGGGCGGAAACTAGGTTCTGTAGCCAGGTATCCTTTATCTCAAAGCTCATCATCCATTTTAGGTTTGAAGACATAATTAATACTGTTGTTGAAGTAAAATAAGTGAATACACAAATGAGTTTGCATCCTGGTGGTAGACTTCTTCTCCATGAACAGAAAGGACAGTAACTATACTTAATGCAGTTTATTAAAGAGACTTTTAATTTATCTACAGCCTTTTAGCTAATCTCCAACTTCTAAATCGCAATAAATGCTATTTGGCAGAAGGGGATCAGGAAATGCTGTGATTTAATGGCACCAGGAAGATATAATGAAGAAAAGTTTAAACATAGAAATATTCTGAATCTCAGACTAAAAATCAGTCCAGTTCAGTTCAGTCACTCAGTCATGTCCGACTCTGCAACCCCATGGACTGCAGCACGCCAAGCTTCCCTGTCCATCACCAACTCCCAGAGCTTTCTCAAACTTGTGTCCCTCGAGCCGGTGATACCTTCCAACCATCTCATCCTCTGTTCTCCCCTTCTCTTCCCACCTTCAATCTTTCCCAGAATCAGACTAAAAATACTCAGAAGAAATAGTAAACTTTTATAGCAAAGTTATGGTTTTTCCAGTAGTCATGTATGGTTGTGAGAGTTGAACCGTAAAGAAAGCTGAGCACCGAAATTGATGCTTTTGAACTGTGGTGTTGGAGAAGACTCTTGAGAGTCCCTTGGACTGCAAGGAGATCCAACCAGTCCATCCTAAAGGAATCAGTTCTAAATATTCATTGGAAGGACTGATACTGAAGCTGAAACTGCAATACTTTGGCCACCTGATTTGAAGAACTGACTCATTTGAAAAGTCCCTGATGCTGGAAAGGTTGAAGGAGGGAGGAGTAGGGGACAACAGAAGATGAGATAGTTGGATGGCATCACCAACTCAATGGACATGAGTTTGAGGAAGCTCCAGAAGTTGGTGATGGACAGGGAGGCCTGGCATGCTGCAGTCCATGGGGTTGCAGAGTCGGACACGACTGAGCAACTGAACTGAAGTGAGGTGATATCTATAGTTTAAAAAGCACTGATATCATCTTTAGTAAGATGATATCACCCCAGATATCTCTGGGGAGAGTGGAGGGCTCAAAGAGAGCTCATGGTTGCAGAATTCTCTAGAAACTATCTGAATTCTACAACAAAGTCTGTTATAAAAATCTATTAAGAGATTTTTCTTTTTCAAATATTTGGAAAGTTTCTACGAGATATCTCCAAAAGTAGGGTCATTAATATGGGAAAAAAAAAAAACACAATTGCTTTCTTCCTGGCTCCATGCTGGCTATCCTGGGATTCGTTCAGTGGAGGGGCATTAAAAGGCTCAGTGAATGACTTCATTACATATAAATGGTAATGAGCCTGAATGTTCCTCTCTAGTAACATCTACAAGAGAAATTCCCTCATTTACTCAAACCTCTTTCCCTGTAGAAAACATGGTGTCTTTTCTCAAAGAGTCATCCAATGAGAAGCTGTAAAGCCAAATCATACTTTACTCTGGGATCTTTATCTAATTTTTAAACACTGAAGATTGCAAAGGGAAATGTTTCTTCTCTTTTGAGACCACCACCTAAACGTGTGTCTCTGATTTCCAATGTATTCAAGATCTGAATCTAATTATCTTTCATTGTAAAATTTCCTCATTTATCTAATGGCCTTCAAGATCAGTGTTCTTTTAAATCCTGTAAACTCAATCCCTTCTGTTAACCCTATAATTTAAATTCAACTGCTGTTTTCATTTATTTAAGCCATTCATGAAATGTGTATTCAAAATGGAAACACAAACAGCACAGCTGTAATTGCCTCTGTGATGTCCACAAGGTCACGGTGAACCTGAGATCCCCAAGCAGCACAGGGGGGATGCAGTTGGTTTCCTGGGGAAGCAAGTCCTGGGGGGCAGTTTACCAGGGCACGTGCTGGGGGTTCCACCATGGAAGGAAAACCGGAGAGCGGGACTGGACAAAACGAGGCTGGGGCCGCCCCGTGGTTTCACCGGCAGCGCGGGAAGGGCGCGGCCGCCTCTGCCCCTTCCCCTCCTCAGGGCTGGATGGCGGGCCGTCTCCACCTTTGGGTCCTTGCTGGCCGCAGGCTGTGCAGCCCGAGAGCCGGGGCTCCCGCAGCTGGAGGCTGACTCCCTCCGGAGGGCCGGTCTGGGCGTCCAGCGGTCAGCGGGCCCTGCAGCCGTCCCGCAAGGAGCGGCACCGAGCGGCGCTGCGCAGGTCTCCCCGCTGGGAGACTGGAGCGGGGGAGCGTCCTGAGTGCGGCGGCGACGCTCAGAGCGGCCCTGTCTCCTCGCTCATCCCAAGCTCGAGCGGCAAGGAGGACCCTCCGCCCGCAGCCCGGGGCCCCTGCACGGCCCTCCGCAGGTGGCGGCCCCTCGGGGTGACTTGGCCAAAAGCCCAGGGACGCGGTTTCTCCTGGTTTCTGCGGGCGCGCGCCGGCCTCGTCACCCGCTGGAGGCCCGCGGACCCCGCATCAACAGGGCAGCGCCTTTCCTCCAAAGGCAGCGATCAGGAGCGCAGTTAAGCCGCGGGAGGAAGGGCCTGGCCTGACTGCACGCGCCTCATTTACCTCATCGTCCTCCCTCCAGCTGTTTTCTCGCGAAGGAGGCGGAGTCACCCCTTGGACCCCTGCCCTGGTTCGAACGCGGGAGACGTTTGGCAAGCGGGTTTCGTGGTTTGAGGAGGAAACCCCGCTCTCCTCGTGTGTCACGCTACCCACCGCGCTCAAGGCAGGGCAAAGCCCATGCTGATTATGCTTGCCTAAATAAATAAAGTGAGACTGGAGAAATGATGGCAAACCAATGTTTATTTTAATGTGTATATAGAAAGTCATGTGCGGCACCAAGTGGCTACAAATGAACTCCCAATGGAATGCAACTATTATATCATTAAAATTGTGCAGTGAATGACTTTAAAAACAATAAAAATTCACTTCGTAATCTAGATTCTATTAACAATAAATGCCCAGTTACCCTACTGCACTTTTACTAATCCATTAAGCTAGAGTTTTAAAATCACTTCTAAGGAAATGTTAGTATTGGATATAATAAAATGCAGCTGTAACATGTTGGATTTTAATTACTGTTCTTATAAAATATGAATTAACATAGTGGCAATTCACTTGAAGTCTAATTAACTTGCTTTAGTTATCTTGCTCAATGCCAACAATACGCAAATACTCTTTACAGAGTTAACATATTAATAAAAAAATGATTATGCATTTTCTCCAATTTGGTTTCTATTTAATTATATCACAAAACTTGGTCTGTCTCCCAACAAAGTATCAGTTTTGTAAACGGTATCTAGAGCAGTCTGGAAACAAGCTAGTACCTTATTATTTCTGTGCAGTTTTTTAAAGGTATCTGTGCTTCCTGTCTGATGCACCCATTTCCTGCCCCTCTGACCACTGCCGCTCCGACTCTTCCGCAGGGTCTTATGAAGTGAAATAAAGACCATGTGGAGCCCACGCCCTCGGCATCCTCCCCGATGAGTGGGCTGACGTGGAAGACGGGAGACTGGCAGGAGAGAGGGATGCCAGGGCAAGTACTAAGGTCAGCATACGGGTCACGGATAAAATAGTATAAAGTTTGCAAAATTTGATGTGGCATATTTCACAAAATACTAATGATGAATTGCTTTCACTTTTTTTTTCCCTTTGTAATATTCATGCAAAACAGCTCAAATTTTCTTGCCAATTTTGGAAGACTGTATCAGATAACAGGATTGGGAATCTGGCGTACTTCCATCGGCTTAACAGACTCTCATCCCAGCTTCCTACTCTTTCATCCTCTGGATCCTGTTTGGCAACCTCCAGGGTTCATTGTTTTCCTTGTGAGATATCACATATCAGAGGTGATATTGAATATCACCCTTGAATATCCACTTCTGACTGGTTTTCATAGAATCCCAAATTACAACAGCTCTTAAGCTGCTTGGATCAATTTCTTCCCATCCCCTTGCGTATCGAAGAAAAGGAGTGAGGGGAGGGGACAGAAGGAAACTTTCCAGGTGAACTGATCTGCGCATGCTGCTTTTGCCCTTTATCCAGAGAGATTTCCGGTTCTAGCTTGTGCGTGGGACCCCCTGGCATTTTATGACCTTTAGCATCTGCCCAAAGAAACCCCGCTAATGCTTCATGCCAAACTGCAAAAGTCTTCAATTTGAATTCCTTTCTAGTGCCTTGTTTACAGAGACAATTGGAAACAGTTCTGCTAAATTTAGATCATACTTTCTCAAGGGTAGGCGTCCCAGGTGGCTCAGTGGTAACCAAACTTTCCTGCCAATGCAGGAGACACAGGGGATGAGGGTTTGATCCCTGGATCAGGAAGATCCCCTGGAGAAGAAAAGGGCAACCTAATTCAGTACTCTTGCCTGGGAAATCCATGGACAGAGGAGCCTGGAGGGCTACAGTCCATGGGGCTGTGAAAGAGTCGGATCCTACTTCGCTACTAAGCAACCACTTAGTTCTTAAGTGTTCTTAAGTTCTTAAGTTTTAAGGTAATATCATCTCCAAGAGGGTAACAAAAGTCCTTGGTTCTTGTGGAAAAAAGGTTACTATTTTTATGCATAAAGCTCAGATATACAAATGGCATATAAATAGATATCTAGTATATCTGTAGCAGTAATGTTTCCTTAGGGGGCCGTTTGGAAAAATAAACGTCAAAAAAACTTCTTTAGGGGTGAGATGAAGAAAGACAATATTGAGAAACAGCAATCCAGATAAACAATTTAACAAATAAGAGCAGGAGCACTTTGGTATCGTCCAAAGAGGACTCCACTTCAAACGCCGCACGGAGTGGTCAGGGCACTGCGTCCCCCCGCGCAGGCATTTTAGTTCTTGAGCCACTGTCCACATTTTCTTCTTATTCGTTTAAAAAAACCATGTTGGTGGCCCTGGGCTTGGCCTGATTTGCTGCAGCAGAGAAGGACGGAAGCTTTGGGTACAATCAGGCAGGGGTGTTCACTGAGTGCCCTGCTGTTTCTCAGCCCTCTCCAGTTAGATGGGGCCAGCGGGCCTGTGCTGGCCAACGGGCTAAAAGCAGAAGAAAAAGAGCCTCAGCTCCAGGGTGAAGCATTCCAGAGCCAGTGGCAGAGGCTCCAGATGGTGCAGTTACAAACGGGCAGAGCCTCCAACAGCCAGGTCCTGCGGGATGAGACGGAGTGGCCCCTGCTTGTCTGCACTGGAAATGGAGCCGCAGTGAGAGATCAGCGCTGCTGATGTTCAGGCCCTGAAATTCTGGGATTAGTTTCTCACAGTCTCATAGCCTAACCTATCCTGAGAAACACAAAGGTGATTGCTAATTTTGAGATGTGGAGCTGATTTGGGGGTTCCAAATCTATTAATCTCTACAGGGACTTTCCAGCCTTTGCAAAATTTACTGTGGTATAAAACCCAGCTTTATGTACCAGATAGAAATGTTTCATAAGCTTCCTAATGGAAAACCCGCAGGTCTCCTCCAGAAGCAATCTGCTTTCTTCTGACAGTTATTTCTTAAAGAATTTATTTCAGTGACCTCAGTGGTGAATCTTAATAATAGAGTCAAATCTCAGGGTGGGGTTCACAGGATTCAGAAAGAAAGCATCCTAAAGAAAAAGTACCAGTGCTTAGGGAATTATTTATTTTTATTAAGATATGCTTGCCTCCAGCATTCCTCTTAAGCCCAGCCTCATTTCTTTTAAATCCTGGGCCTGTGGGCCATTGCTTATTTGCATGCTAATTACCAGCTAAAGGCATTTTATGCTGATCTAAGGTCTTTAACCAATTAATGAACCAGGGAAAGACATCTTTCCTTGGAGGAGAACTGCTTACTTTCATCATCATTACCCCTGATTGCACTCAGCGTACGCATTGCTTCATACTTCAGGCTCTTTCCTGAATATGTAAGGAGACAGTTAAGCAGCCATACTTAGATGCCACTGAGGATCTCCTTGAGTCTGTCTATATTTAGGAGACATGCCAAACACTGCAGATATGTAATTGACACAAAATGGAGAATGGAGAGTCCAAAAGCTCTCTAGCAAATGGTGATCACTTGTTGGTCATCCACTCTATATACAGTCTTCTTGCTATTCTGGGAGATTTTTTAGGAGAATGTATATCCTGTCAAAGGTGTTAGATCTTTCGATGAAGCCCTGTATAACCCCTTGATCATAGACCTGTTAGTGGTGCATTTAGGGACACTACAGAAAAAATTAGATGGCCATGTAGTGGGTAAAAAGTAATTAAGACCATGTTGAACACTGACTGGGTATCTAGCAGAGGAGGAAAGTGAGCTGTGGCTCATGATGTTTGGAAGGAGGACCTAAATATTCCGCAGATGGCTTCCACATAATCAGATCTGTGGCAGCTCATAGTGCCTATTTCAGTGATGTAGAATATACATACATGTCCACAAATTCCTTCAAGCATGGCATTATCTAACTTCAATGACCAAAACAGCTCACCTATACTACTCTTTGTTCTAGGAATTTGACCTTTGTAACTAGGGCACAGTTCCAGCTCGTAGTTTAAACAGCAGTAGTACATCAGTTCTTCAAGCCATCCAAGCCATCTACTTCCCGATGGCTGTGTCTTCCCGAGGCCTCTAGGTATGCCAGCATCGACGATGACCCATGACCACAGTGTCTCAGGCATTCTGTTCCCAGGTGTTCTGCTGTCCCATTCCGTCCCCTTGTTCTCTAATAGATCAGAGCTGCAAAATTACTAAACATGTGCTCAGAAATGTAGCTTTGTTCTGTTTTTTTTGTGTGTGTGTGTGTTTTTGGTTTGTTTTTTGTTTTTCTTGGAACTGATTGATGTGATGTGCTCTGGAATACCCTGGAAGAAGAGGATCAAACATTTTTCTACTGGTTTGCTTCAGTAAACTCAGACCAAGTCCATGTTTAGATTGAATAATTCTGTCTCTGTCTAGATGGTTCAGTAGATACCTTTCTCTCAGATTTAGGTCAGCCCTTTGGCGGAGGTCCTCTCTCCTGTCGCCAGACTGAGTGCAAATGAAGAAGGAAGTCCTGCCTCCCTGCGCTCTGAGGGCCTCCATGATACAGGGCTTCCTGGTTTTCGTTTTTTTAATTTTATTGGAGTGCTTGATTTACAACATAGTGTCAGTTTCAGGTATGCAGAGTGATTCACTCATTCAGTTACACACTCACATATGTTAATTCCTTTTCAGATTCTTTTTTCAGTTAGCTTATCACAGAAAGCTGAGCAGAGTGCTCTGTGCCGTGCTGGCCCTCCGCTCCACAGACAGTGCTGTGTGCGTGCCAATCGCAAGCTCCTCTTAACCCTTCCCCTTTGGTGACCATACGTCTGCTTTTGAAATCAGTGAGTCTGTTTCTATTTTGCAAATAATTTCATTTATATCATTTTTTTAATTGAGTCCATATATGAGTGATATTGGGCTTCCCAGGTGGCTCAGTGGTAAAGAATCTGCCTGCGATGCAGGAGATGCTAGAGACGTGTGCCTAGTCTCTGGGTCAGGAAGATCCCCTGGAGCACGGCATGGCATCCCAGTCCAGTACTCCCGCCTGGAGAATCTCGTGGACAGACGAACCTGGGGAACTATGGACCACAGGGCTGCAAAGAGTCAGACATGACTGAGGAGACTGAACGTGCATGTGCGCATGAGTGACATCATACAATGTTTGTCTCGCTCTGTCTGACTGACTGAGTGTGATAATTTCTAGGTCCATCCACATCGCTGCAAACGGCATTGTTTCATCCTTTTCTACGGCTGAGTCACACTCCTCTGGACGTGTGTACCACACCTTACCCATTATCTGCATAGACACCTCTCCAAAGAAAATATGCAGAGGGCCAGAAAGCACGCTGAAGGATCTTTCTGTTTGTCTCGCTTGCTTGTCTGGCTTGCTTATCTCTGTCACTTAGAACAGTCACCTGCACACAGTAGGCACGCAGCAAATATCGCTGAATGAGCAGTTAATAGACACACAGAGAGCTCCTGCTAAAGCCCCAACACGGGCAAGAGTACTTGAAGTGCTCATCTCTCATCACAAGCTATCGAAGCACAGATATGGAACATCATCTGAGGCCTCCCTGCTGTTAGCAGTTTTGTCTGCCATCTGTATTTTTAGCAACCAGAGACCAGAGGGGTCTGCCCCACACTTTATCATCCTGCCTGGGTCGTGTTTATGAAAAGCTGTTTCTTACTCCACCTACCACGTATGGATTGCCGTCAGTTAAGGAAGGGATCGCAGAATTTAATGAATTCCCTCTTTTCCCAACTCTTGCTTTCTAATCTAGTGTCATGCTAAACAGGTCAGTTCATTCCATCTTCTATTTTATTTTAGGAGGCAAGCCTCTGGACTCAGTCTCAGAGGAAAGAGAAGAAGAGAAAGAAGCCTGGGTTTTCTTTTTCTGGTGAGAGGTGTGAGGGCAAAGTATGTGCAGAGACTTGATGTTTGCAAACTGTTCTTTCCACTGCACTGGGAGCTTCCCATTTAGAAAGAACAATAAAATACAAGC
Organism: Muntiacus reevesi; assembly: GCF_963930625.1. Lineage (NCBI taxonomy): Eukaryota > Metazoa > Chordata > Mammalia > Artiodactyla > Cervidae > Muntiacus > Muntiacus reevesi. The sequence continues at coordinate 84,881,241 of NC_089258.1, forward strand.
CACTGAATGGAATGGAAATTCCAGCTGAATGGAACTTTGCAGTTCAATAGTCATGGATCTAGGAGAAAAAGTAACTGGTTGAATTTGGTCAGGGACCATATTGCTGTTAGTAACCTCACCTCTCTCCTGGGTATATGCCAAAACCCTATTGCCAAAGATTGGTTCAGGGAGAAGTCCACTATTTAGGACTTTCTCTCTGCTTGCTGTGTACGTTGTTCCTGCTGTTTCAAGGGGTCAATTAGCTAATCATATTAAATATCACCATAGTTTCAGCATATCTTCACTGCTAAGGCAGTCAGTTCAGTTGCCCAGTTGTGTCTTACTCTCTGCGAGTAAGACGCAGAGTCCATGATGCCGATGGACCGCAGCTCGCCAGGCCTCCGTGTCCATCACCAGCCCCTGAGTGTGCCCAAGTTCATGTCCATCGAGTCGGTGATGCCATCCAACCATCTCATCCTCTGTCATCCCCTTCTCTTCCCGCCTTCAATCTTTCCCAGCATCAGGGTCTTTTCCATTGAGTCAGTTCTTCGCATCAGGTGGCCAAAGTATTGTAGTTTCAGCTTTAGCATGAGTCCTTCCAATGAGTATTCAGGACTGATCTCCTTTAGGATGGACTGGATGGATCTCCTTGCAGTCCAAGGGGCTCTCAAGAGTCTTCTCCAGCACCACAGTTCAGAAGCATCACCTGGAGAAGGGAATGGCACACACTTCAGTGTTGCTGCCTGGAGAACCCCATGAACAGTATGAAAAGGCATATGACAACTCACTGCTAAAGGCGCACCTTAAAAAAACTTACTGAAAGAGAGTAGGAGATGAAAGTGGCAGGCCAGCTATTTCTCTTTTAGTCTGGCTGCCTATTTTACAAGATGCTGAATTGATTAAATAATCCACGCTTCAATATTAGCCATCAGTTTGGTGCTATGGATCCCACCCTTGGCTGTACCTCAGAGTCTCCCAAAGAATTTCTAAAAGTTACTGACGCTTAGACCCTACACTTAGAAATTCTGAGTTAGGGCCTTGTGTTGCTGGTGTTTAGCAGCTGAGTCAAGTCTGACCTCATGGGACTATAGCCTGCCAGGTGCCTCTGTCCATGGGATTCTTCAGGCAAGAACACTGGAGTGGGTTGCCATTTCCTCCTCCAGGATATCTTCCCAACCCAGGGAACAAGCTCTCGCATCTCCTGCATTGGCAGGCAGACTCTTTACCGCTCAGGCACCAGGGAAGCTCCTGAGTTAGGGCCTGGGCATTGGTACATTTTTTCCAAAACTCCCCCAGTATCTGTAATAAGATGCTCTGGAGGCAAAACTTGGAACTGGTGGTTTAGTGAAAAGAGCACTAGGTTTAGGGTGGCTCTGTTACCAGTCGTCTGATTCTTAGCAGCCACATTACTCCTTGGACAGCAGACTCTGTCTTAATGCTAAGTCACTGTATTGTTTTGAAGAATACATTTGACAGTGTACCCAAAAAATGTTTGGAAACTTCAAAGTTCTATATAAATGTTAACTATACACTTGAAACTTAAATGATTATTCAGACTGTGTTAGATGGTTTGAAAAAGGAAAATGCAAAAATCCATAACAATAATGATAATAATAATAATACCTTTCTGCCAACCTGGGATGTCTTAGCAATTTCATAGAGAATGTGATTTCTGTGACCTCAGTGAAGCACTATAGCATTAGTGTTATTTTCTTTAGTACACTATGAATTTCTCTCTAGAAACCATACCTAATAAAACTGAATTTTATTTTCAATTTATTTTTACCTAGGTAATTCTCATTTCTAGGTTTCATATGGATTCTCCCAGTTCAGAATGGAGTTTTAAAGTGCTACGGATCCTCAGAGAGAAATGTGCAAGTGGAATGCAAAATTGATGTTTGTTATTCCTACTGCTTGTTTATGGACCTAAAGAGCACCAGGGGCCATTTGAATATGCCGCTGTTTGCAAAAATAAGGCGTACAAACATGAGGCGGGAGAGAAGTTACCTGTAAGCAGGGGAGAGTCAGGACACAGGACACAGTATCGGGACAGCCTTCCCACAAAGATGACCTAAGGAGGTTGCTGAACCTGTCCTTGGGCGGAAGGAGAGAGCATAACTGCGAAGAAGACAACGAGGTAGAAGGAGGCAAGCCCGTGAAGAGCACGTTTGAATGGAACCAAGCAGAGGTTGCTTGATTCTTCAGTGAGAGCTTGATAGACACACTGGAGACGAGCAATATTTTAAACCCTAGTCTAGAAAACACCTGTATCGGATGGAACAATTCCTGGCTACTCTCTCTGGGTGGATTTGCCTTCAAGTCAAGGAGCTATGAATTGGCTCAAATTCTTTCTCAAGGCCATAGAAGTACAGTCAAACTCTGGGTATACCCCACACATACCACCACAAACAGAGCCCAGAGAATTCACAGTAATATTTCAGTAGGAGGACCAAAATGGCAGACTTCCAGTGGTTGAGCCAAAGATGATGTGCTTAACTCTCCTTGTGGTTGAAAGACATCCTTTCAAACGGATGTTGAAAGACATCCATTTATCCTCCCAGTGAAGCTTTGGCCTGCAGATTTGTGTTTCACTTAATCTCTGACTCAGATCAACCATCGAGGACCAAATAGCATCCTTGGTGACCTCATGTTAGAGACATCAATCGTTGCTGCAATAATCTTGCCCATTTAAAACTTGACATTGTGTACTCAGGAGGTGAACTCTCCTCCCGCGTCTCTTTGGATAAGATGTCAGGCTAATTTTAGGGCCAGTGAAATGTATTTATGTAAGAACAATTATAGCAGAAAATGGGCACGTGATCTTGAAACTAAGTATGCAATAAATAGTCTTCTTAAATGAATCATGCAGGAAATAGAGTGTGATTTCTATTCCAGGCTTTGCTGATCTACATTTGCTTTCAGCTACATATTTCAACACCGCTGACATCTAGAAATGCAGTGCATAGGCTGTTGCTCTCACATCTGGCTCATCTCACTCTCCCCTTCCGCCCCAGTCCTAAGGCGTGCCATCTATTTCACTCCAAACATTTCCAGGTTCTTCTGATTATCTTATGGTCAGATGATGACCATGCTTGGTGTCAGAGAAGGCATTTCTGAAACCTCAATAAATAGGCTTTCAAAAGGAATGCTAATGCTCAAAAATGATGAAGCAAAGACGTGACTCCCTGCCAAGCTCCAGAGAGCTGAAATTCTTTCTGAAAAGATGATGAGAGCAGGTCCTTCTGTCTCTCTCGGGGTCATGCTGGTGCCGGCCAGATGCCCAGTGGAGCCGGGCTGTTAGCACAGGCCTTGCCAGGGAACTGCAGAGAGAAACATGAGAAATGGCGCATCAAGGCACCTTCCAAAACGGCCTCCTTTCAGGAGAAAAATTAGCAAAATCCTCTCGATGTTCAAATAGCGTGTGTTTTATGCACAGCCTACATTAATAAAATGATGAGAATAAAACCAGATTTTACTCTTTATTTATGCTCCAAGTGTTCCAGAATGTTTTCAAAGCAATTGGCCAAACAGACCTAGGGTGCCAGCCTTCCATTTATCTGCTGACATGAGAGTAGAAACAGTGTAGGTAATTAAATCCACTTACAGGATCAAATGCTGGAAAGGCTAAAAATAAGTGATGTTTGTTCTCAACAGTTTTGGTACCTATCCAGACTTTGGTTTTAGTCTGATCCCTGTCACTACCTGGACAAATGGGCCTGGTCAAGTTGTTCTGCTTAATGGGGTGGAGCTGGCTCATTCGTTTCTCTCTCCAACCCCTTCTAGTCTGCAAGACTCAGTAACTTTTTTCAAGGTGATTTTCTTCAAGTTCACTTTCTTCCAAAAACACCTGGAGCAGATTCTCAAGCTGACTCAGGCTTTCCATTTTCCAGGCCAGTGGTTCTTGAAGTAGAGTTCAGAAGCATCATCATCCCCTGGGAAGTTGGAGAATGCAGATTCTGAGGCCCCACCCCACCTGCTGAATCAGAAACTCTAGGAGTGGAGCCCGTCCTGCATTTTATCAAGCCCTCCCCAGGAGCTCTGACGCACTGACGTGGACATGTTAGAACCACTGCTTTAGGCCCATCCTTCCATCTCCCTTATGGCCTCCATTCAGTTCAAGTCTTAGAGTCAAGGTGTAAATTGATGAGAATAAACTACAGGTTTTCCCATCTATCTCAATGCAGAGCATTCCAAGAAAACCTTTGTGCAATGGAATTCTGCTCAGTCTCTTACTCATGTCCAACTCTTGTGACCCCAGGGGCTGTAAGCCACCAGGCTCCTCTGTCCATGGGGATTCTCCAGGCAAGAATACTGCAGTGGGTTTCCATGCCCTCCTCCAGGGGATCTTCCCAACCCAGGGATTGAATCCAGGTCTCCTGCACTGGGAGGGAGGTTCTTTACCCTCTGAGGCACCAGAGAAGCCCAAGAATACTGGAGTGGATATACTATCCCTTCTCCAGGAGAACTTCCCAACCCAGGAATTGAACTGGTGTCTCCTGCATTGCAGGCAGATTCTTTACCAGCTGAGCTACCTGGGAAGCCTGTGAAATGGACTATTTCCTGCCATATTGGTAAAGAAGGATGTCACAGCTATCAGGGATCCCAGTCTTCCAAAACTAAATTGCTGAGCCCAGGAAGAGCAATACTGTCTGTCCAGCAGCTGGCAGTCACTTCCTGGTCAGTGGTAAGTGCTGAGGAGCTGGGTGGATTGGAGGGGGGAATGCGAGATAGCTCAGGAGACAGCCACACCACAACTCCCTATGGCAAACATGGGATTAAGAATATGAGTAATCAAGGAGCAGGATTTGGCCCTAGATAGCAGAGATGTTTATGAAAGGAATGATTTCAGCGAGCCCAGATGCTTGCATCTTTCCAAACATAGAAGAGCGCTAAATTCCTGAACCTGAGATATCTGTTTTTCCTTAATTAATACCAATCTTTGATGTTCAGAGAATCTGCCGCTTTGTTGCAAACTCCTATATAACCAGACTCCTCCCCCAGCCTCCTCGAAGAGCAAAGAGCAGTTCTCTCAGTGCTACTTGGGATGCTACCTCCGGGACTTGAAGTCCTAAAAATTCCCACCGAATAAGCATAACTCTCAACTTTCAGGTTGTGACTACATTTTTCAGTCAACATTTTTCATAAATTGAAATGGCATAAAGCAAAGAAACAACTGCCTTAGGAGGCATCTTGCTAACGAATGCACGAGATAAACTCAGGTCAAGCGCAGACGCTCACGGACAGAGCAGAGCGCAGAGCACGGTGGCTTTGTGCTGAGCGCTGAGTGTGGCTCCCGGGGAAGGAGCTAGGAGGCGGCGCGGTCCTTGCTGCTGGGACGGCGGCGCGAGGCGATGCCGCTCCAACAGCTGCAGGGACCCCGACGCCAGATGCAGCTTCTGCTTCTTGCCCTCTCTTTGTAAGAGTGAAAATCCTCTTCAGCTTTCTTTCAGTTAGTGAGAACAGTCATTAACACAGGCCTTTCACGAGTGAGATGCAGTGTTAAGTGAATTTTCCAGAATCGGGGCGCGGACTCCGGAGCCAGGAGACCCCGGTGTGGGACGTGGCCTTTGTCCCCGAGCTTGGTCAAAGGAAGTGTGACTTGACCCAGGCCTTTATACTCCGTCTCCTCACCTGTAAAATGGTGATAGAAATAATGCCTGCTTCATGGGCCATTGTAAGAATTCTGTGATACTATCTGAAACTAACAAGCACTCGTTATCAGGGAGGTATGGTTACCTGATCCGAGCTCACAATGCAGCTGAAGGGTAGGCCAATAAATCAGGAGACAAGGTGTTGGGGTGATATCACCAAACTCTTGGCTTTCTCCGCCCACTGAAGCCGAATAAAAAATCAGAGGCAGAGTTTGAGAATCCTCAGGCAGCGGGCACGAAGCCCAGCTGCCTAGAGCCTCGAGAACTGCGCCGCTCCCTTCAGAGGGCTGAGAGGTTTGTCTCCTGAACTTAGGGTGAAGGATGAGGCGCAAAGCGATGAAGGTCTGGCGTTCTTCCTCTTGCACTGTCTCCTAGCTGTCACAGTTGGCATCAGGCAGCCTCGTCAATAGGTCCCTTTGTCTCTGGTTTACTGCGCTGCGGCCTTCTTTCTGAAATACAAAAAGAAAGGAAACCACAAGGGGTGGTCTGCTGTGAAGGTGAGACCAGACAGGATGTGATTAGCGCAGAGTTAAAAGATGAAAGGTGCAGAACGTAACTCATGTTGCATTAGACTTAGGGGACAGAAACGCAAACGTAGTTATAGACTACGTCAGTAACAGTTAAAGTAAAAGCTAGCCGGGGCCTGCTCACTGTTCTCTTTATCTGCTTTGTTCTCAGGAGAGAAAAGAAAGGAAAACTCCTTCCCCTTTTCTTCCTTTTTTACTGCAACAGGGGTAAGGATTAGTGATTTTATTCAGAAAGCCGGCAGCCTGAGAAGATGATGACCTAGTGTCCTGATGAACCATCTTGCTCACATTTGGGTGCAGCATCTTTTATAGAAAAAAGAGGGGGAGGTAAAGAGGTAAAGTAAGAAAGGTAACATGTGTGTGTGTGTGTTATGTGTGTGCACAATTGTGTCTGATTCTTTGGGACCCCATGGACTGTGGTCCACAGTCTCCTCTGTCCATGGGATTCTCCAGATAAAAATACTGGAGTGGGTTGCTATTTCTTACTCCAGGGGATCTTCCCAAATTGCTGCAAAGGTTTCCTGATTCCAGCCAGATTCTGGAGGGGATGTGCTAATTTCTTCTCTCCTGCAGCTATTCATAGGCAGGCATGGGCAGGATGCCTCCTGTGAATAAAACATAAGTGCTTTAGCTTAAAGCTCAGGCAAGGGAGACAGGATCCCAGGAAATCGGCCTCATGTATAGTTTAAGCCATAGACAGCATCCCGTTAGTGATTAGCTTGTAGTAAAAGTAACAGAATACTAAGTTTTAAGTAAAAGAAGCAGATCCGATGTTGAGTCAGATTTGTCCCTTCTTATTGCTTCATTACTCACGGGTTACTCAGGTGTTCGGTAGCATTAATCACTGTCTCACCTACAGGAGGAGCAGTGTGAGAGTGTGTACTCACTGAGCGTGGCAGGCAGAATAAAGGCTCCTCCCAGGTGGTGCTAATGGTAAAGAACCCACCTGTTAATGCAGGAGACATAAGAGACGCAGGTTCAATCCCTAGGTTGGGAAGGGCCCCTGGAGGAGGAAATGGCAACCTGTTTCTGTATTCTTGCTTGGAGAATCCCACCAGAGGAGCCTGGTGGGCTACTGTTTCTAGGGTCTCAGAGTCAGGCACGAACTAAGCATCTGAACACAAAGACATTGGTGCCCTAATCCCCTGAAATGTATGAATATTTTATACTACATAGCAAAAAAAAAAAAAAAAAAGCAACTTGGGGTGTAGATCTTGAGAAGGAGAGATTATTCCAGATTATTTGGATGTTTAAAGGTGAAGAACCTCTCCTGGTTGTGGTCAAAACACAGTGTAAAGATGAAGACCAAAGAGATGCTTCATTGCATGAAGGTGCAGGGAGGAGGCCAAGAGCCAAGGGATGTGGGTGGGATCAGTACTGGAAAAGACAAGGAGATGGACTCTCCCCGACCAGGGAAGATACAGGATGATAGCAAACACTCCCTAAAAGCAGGACGAGCGAGGAGGCTGGGCCTGCCCGGACAAGAGACCTCATTTCTCATCCCTGAAGTACCACGCCTGTGCAGAAAGGCTCCCTGAAGGTCAGCAGGGCGGGAGGCGCCGCCGCGCAGCAGGTGATGCCGCTGCGTTTGGCCTCCGCGCCAGAGTCCAGCTCGGCTGGAAGGCGCCGCCGCACGTCCGGGAGGACGCGGAGATGACCCGAATGTGGGCCCAGGACCAGACGGGCCGCGCGGCTGGCCAAAGGACACCGGGAAGAAGCGCCCCGCAGCGTGATTCAAACCACACGCGGGCCCGGCTCTCCGAGTCTGCCACGTGCCTGCCATACAAGGGCTGTGTTCTTTGTTATTTGTTTCTTCCTGGTAGATACACACCTTACTTGTTCCTCTGCTTTCCTCCTTGGTGGGAATTCTCTCCTGCAAAGACGAAGGGCCGGAGCCCTTGCCACTGACCGCTGGTCCAGCGCCTTGTATTTGGTGTTCTCGCCACTGTGATCTGACCTCAGTCTCTGCCCAGGAACCCAGGCCCCGCTTCAAGCTGCAGGCCAAGGCCTCTTGAGATCACTTACATCTTGATTTTAGTTCAAAGAGACCTTTATCAGACTTCTGACTTAAAGAACTGTGAGATAATAAACTTGCCTTGTTTAAGTCACAAAGTTTGTGATGGTTTGTCAAGACAGCAACAGCAAAGGAACACGTTGGGTCACTGGAGTGATTTGGGGGTGGGTTCCCTTTAATTTCCTTATGTAAATACCTGAACACTTTCGTTTATGACTGACCTTGCCTTCAAATCACTTCAGACTTCCTCCTGGCTCGCAGCTGTAGCTCACTCCCACCCCAAAATGCATCCAAGTCTCCTTTCACCTCTGGCCACTCATTCTCCCCACTATTGCAAGAAACACTAACTAACAAGCTTGGAATTCGTGACAGGAGAAGCAAAGAACTTGGATAACCCATAAAATGCATAAGCAGCCACTGAATATTTAACTGCAGGTAAGTTGTGGTTAGAGCTTCTTATCTAAAACAAAGATATCATAGATTCCAGGATACTTAAAGTTGTAAAGCTATAAACTCTTCCTCCAAATTCTTATTGGAAGTCTCTGTGGAAGACAGCATTATATTATATCATACTTTGCATGAAGTTTATAAAATATAAAATTCTGTTCCTTCATCACAATAATCACATTTATCATAACACAGCTTTTTAATAGGGAACTAAAGAGAAAAAATGATAATTTTTGGTACATAAACTGATTTTTTCAAGTTTTTTAAAGAAAAAATGAAAAATAAGGCACTGGGGTTAAATATATGTGATTCTGGTGCTTGTTAATTTCCCGTGATGTTATTAAACAAAGAGAGAAAAAGATTGGGGGGAGGTATCTTTACTTTGTAGAATTTTTTTAGTATAATTTTCTATGAAAGCAAAGCAAAACACAATTCAATCACTAGTGAACAAGGTTTAATATACAGAAAAGTTTAAGGAAATGCTCAGGGAATTTGGTTGAAGGTTTTATGGCCTGAGTGTAGGCTTCTGCTATGGAATTCAGAATGGGTGAAATTTAAACTTTTTTTTTTTTCGTGTGATCACATTTTCTTTCAGTGACAAGCTCTAATGATTCAATGACTAACTTGAACATGAAAGTCTCGCAGTTGTGTCCAACTCAGTACGATCCTGTGGAGTGCAGCCCACCAGGCTCCTCTGTCCAGGGAATTCTCCAGGCAAGAATACTGGAGTGGGTTGCTATTCTCTTCTGCAGCGGATATTCCTAACCCAGGGACTGAACTCATGTCTCCTGCATTGTGGGCAGATTCTTTACCATTTGAGCCACCAGGGAAATCCCAATGACTAACTTAGGCAGAAGCAAATAAATGATGACATAGCACAACAAAAGTGGATTCTCTTCACCTCTTCCAGTAATTTCTACTCTAGTAATTACTTTTCCTATCTGTAGTTGCTCTATTTTGGAATAACTGCCATTTAGTTATACTTTTCATTTACTTCTTCATGTTTACTATCCAGTCTCTGAACCAAGGGTCATGACCAGGTCACAGATGAGACACGGAAGTCACTGGTACTCTCTCATCTTTGCACTGGGCTTAGACTTCCTTAACGTAATTTGGAATGTGTAAATTTCAAGCACACCATGGATAATGTCATCTGATGGCAAATAAATTGATCAAAAAAACATTGACGCTGTCTTATCTTCATTTCCTGAGAGCCACTCCGGTCTCCTGACTTACCATATTGAACACCTCAACTAAGAAAGCATCAGAGTTCCTGCCTATCATTCAGTCACTTCAACTTTGAGTCCACACAGAATGTGAACTGGGAAAAAAGCAATGATCTAAATATTCAAGCCAGTTCAGTTCAGTTCAGTTCAGTTCAGTCACTCAGTCGTGTCCGACTCCTTACGACCCCATGGACTGCAGCACACCAGGCCTCCCTGTCCATCACCAACTCCCAGAGTTTATTCAAACTCATGTCCATCGAGTCAGTGATGCCATCCAACCATCTCATCCTCTGTCGTCCCCTTCTCCTCCCACCTTCAATCTTTCCCAGCATCAGGGTCTTTTCAAATGAGTCAGCTCTTCACATCAGGTGGCCAAAGTAATGGAGTTTCAGCTTCAGCATCAGTCCTTCCAATGAATATTCAGTACTGATTTCCTTTAGGATGGACTGGTTGGATCTCCTTGCAGTCCAAGGGACTCTCAAGAGTCTTCTTCAACACCACAGTTCAAAAGCATCAATTCTTTGGTGCTCAGCTTTCTTTATAGTCCAACTCTCACATCCATACATGACCACTGGAAAAACCATACTTTGACTACATGGACCAATGTTGGCAAGGTAATGACTCTGCTTTTTAATATGCTGTTTAGGTTGGTCATAGCTTTTCTTCCAAGGAGCAAGCATCTTTTAATTTCATGACTGCAGTCACCATTTACAGTGAGTTTGTAGCCCAGAAAAATAAAGTCAGCAACTGTTTCCACTGTTTCCTCATTTATTTGCCATGAAGTGATGGGACAGGATGCCATGATCTTAGTTTTCTGAATGTTGAGCTTTAAGCCAACTTTTTCACTCTCCTCCTTCACTTTCATCAAGAGGCTCTTTAGTTCTTCTTCACATTCTGCCATAAGCGTGGTGTTATCTGCATATCTGAGGTTATTGATATTTCTCCCGGCAATCTTGATTCCAGCTTGTGTTTCATCCAGCCCAGCATTTCTCATGATGTACTCTGCATAAAAGTTAAATAAGCAGGGAAGCACTGTTATTTTTTCACTGATCATTTTGTTTTAATTTTAGAAGTAAGATTTTGAAAATGTTTACTTACTTTAATCAGATAATTGATTTTACCATATTGCTTTTGTCTAAATATAGTTTTTGCATGCAGAACTTCATTGTGGAGAAAATAAATACTTCTTGGGTAGTATTATAGTTGATTTAAGGATGTTTATTTTTGAGAGTGTTTTTAAAAGTGACATATTTAGTAACAAATTAAACATTATACATATTTAATTTTGAAAGCATCTTGATGTTTTCAGCAAACCTTCATCCTATTAATCTCTTCTGGCTAATTATTTATTCAACACACAGTGGGTGGTTGCCGACATCTAAAATCCAGCAGTTGAGCATATATAGTCATATGCCCCCAGCCAAGCTGTAGTGGATGTGAAGTTTTCCAATTTTAAGTAAAAATGGAAAATCCAAAACAATCAGCTTGAAATAGAAGTCCTGAGGGAGACTTCACACACTGGTTTTAAGTTTATTTATTCAGATCTGTTATTTCTCTAACAGGGCTCAATGTGTTATAAGGAACACAGTGTCCTCCAAATAGGCACATAATGCAGCAAACTGTTTTTCCTCTCTAGCTAGTGCTGCTGACAGCTCACACCTTGCTGAAAACCTTTGGCTTCAAATACACGTGACCTACTGCTAGCAAGATCCCTAACTTGATGGCATAGTTAGTGTCGAGATGCCAGGATCCAAGGATGCTTAAAGAAAAAGGAGGGTTGCCGTGCCCTCCTCCAGGGGATCTTCCCAACCCAGGAATGAGCCCACATCTCTTACTTCCACCTGCGTTGGTAGGTGGGCGCTTTGCCACTGGTGCCACCTGGGAAGCATAAAGATCAAAACCCATTTGTTAGCTCAGAGGCAAAACTAAGAAAAAATAAAGGTCTCTACCCTGGTGAAATGTACATTCTAATGTCCTATAGCAGAAAATAAAGAGGACATGATCAATAAGAAGATTATGAATGATGTATTATGCTAGAAGATAATAAAAGTTGAGAGAGGAAGAGAGAAGAAAGGGAATTAAGAAAGCTGAGAGGAGAGAGAGAGTCGGGTGCAAATTAAAATACCAATGGTCAGGATAGGCCTCAAGAATTCAGGTAGGCGAAAAAGAAATCAGGTGCCAAACCACGTGATATTTGCATTTCTGGGTAAAGCGAATAACCAGTGTGAAGAACCCATGAGAGGAGGTTGCCAGTTTGTTCAAAGACCAGTGAGGCCGGGAGTTTGGGTGGAGTAAACTTCAGGAAGAACAGCAGGATCTGAGGTCCGGGAGCTCACGGGGCGGAGCCTGCAGAGCTCAGTGGGGTGTTCTTGAGCTTTAGGGAAATGAAAGCTTTGGCAGTTTTCCTTAGAGTAATTACCAGCTTGGACCTATTCCTTCTGACGTCTGTGTTTGGAATAAGCTGTGTGGGGCACAGACGGAAGGAGCGTGGGTTCTCGGGGCGACTTCCATCATCCAAGCAGGACGCGAGGAGGCTTAGAAGCGGGTAGTGCCTGTGCAGAAGGAGGAAGCGCCTGCTTCTGTCTATCACTGCGATGCATCAGGAGATAACGGAAATGAAAGCAAAGTCAAAAAATGAAAATGGAGAAAGAAAAAACCCGAAGAGAGACCAACTTTCATACTTTAATATGGTGTTCTATTTGGCCATTGATGGCTCAGTGGTAAAGAACCCGCCTGCCAATGCAGGAGACGCAGGACACTTGGGTTTTAATCCCTGTATTGGGAAGATCCCCTGGAGTAGGAGACGGCAACCCTCTCCAGGGTTCGTGCCTGGGAGATCCCCCGGACAGAGGAGCCTGGGGGGCCACACAGTCCACGGGTCGCAAAGTGTTGGACACTACAGAGCAACTGAACAAACACAGACGTACAGACACTGGATCCATTTATCACTTGAGTAGACAAAATGATCACACTTTCTGTATATTTGGGGGCCTCCAACACACGATTCTATTGCCCTGGAATTCTTACTGAAAAGTAGTTAAAACAGCTTATTTCTGTTTTAGAATAGAATGATAATTCCTGATTTCTTATTTCAGTTACAGACCTTGCCTTTTTTCTTGTCTTTCAGGAAAAATTAAAAAAATTCAGGAGTATAGTTTTTCCTCTTGATGAATGTGATCTATTATATCACTGCCAGAGAACCATTGCCTAATGTTACAGTTTGTTCTTGATTTTCCACACAGTTACAGGCAATTTTAAGTTCACATAAAGAACTAAGGACCTAAAGAGGAAATAAACTAACCTTTTATACACAATTGTGTATCGTGACTAGAAAGCCTGCTATATAGATTAACATAGCAGCATAAATATATGAAGACTGTAGGCACAGCAAGGAAACACTGTGGCTTTAATCAGTACATGAAGGCTTTTTGAGTAAAGAAAACATTTTTTTTTAATTCTCTAAGCATCACTGTTCAACCTAAGAACCACTACGCTGTGGCTACTGGGCCCTTGAATGTGGTCAGTATGAATTGAATGCAGTGAAAGTGTAAAATATACACCAGATTTTGAAGACAATATGAGAAAATATGCAAAATATCTCACTCATGTTTCTATGTTGAATACATGTTGAAATAATTTGAATATATTAGATTAAACTTGTTACTAATGTAATAGATTTCCTTTTGTAATACAGATACTAGAAAATATAAAATTACATATGTGGTGTATATTTGTGACTCACATTATATTTCTACCAATGTCTCTTTCCTAAGTTATAAAATGAGAAGGATACCATTTCAAATATTTTTTCTTTACTCCCTTGTCTTCTTGTTAAAAGTTTACATGACTTTAAAGTAAAGAAAAATAATCTGTCCCTGGAGATGGAGAGAAAAGTGGATAGAGTGCAATAGGGAAATGTGTGATGCATTTTTCAGTCTTTTTTAAAAGCAGATAATCCCTAACAGTAATGAAACAAATTTTGGCACATCAAAGATAATTCATTCATATGAACACTCAAGTTCTAATTAAAGTCTCCTATCTCACACTTAGAAAAAAATTTATTTCATTTTGCTTTTAATTTAGTGGTCACTGACATTTTTAAAAAATAATAAACACGATACTGGTCACTAAGTTACCGCACCTGAACAGACACCACACTGTTGTCTAAACTATCATGTCTATTGCTATTGTTGTTCAGTCGTTAAACCGTGCCAGATTCTTTGTGACCCCATGAACTGTAGCACGCCAGGCTTCCCTGTCCTTCACTATCTCCCAGAGTTTGCTCAAACTTATGTCCCTTTAGTTGGCGGTGCCATCCAGCCATCTCCTCTTCTGTCGCCTTCTTCTCATGCCTTCAATCTTTCCCAGTATCAGGGTCTTTTCCAATGAGCCAGTTCTTCATATCAGGTGGCCAAAGTATTGGAGTTTCAGCTTTAGCATCAGTCCTTCCAATGAATATTATGATTTGATTTCCTTTAGGACTGATTGGTTTGATCTCCTTGCAGTCCAAAGGACTCTTGAGAGTCTTCTCTAACACCAGAGTTCAAAAGCATCAATTCTTGGGTACTCAGCTTTCTTTATGGTCTGATTCTTATACCCATACATGACTACCAGAAAAACCATAGCTTTGACTATATGAACCTCTGTCACCAAAGTGATGTCTCTGCTTTTTAATATGTTGTCTAGGTTTCATCATAGCTTTTCTCCCAAGGAGCAAGTGTCTTTTAATTTCATGGCTGTGGTTACCATCAGCAGTGATTTTGGAGCCCAAGAAAATAAAATCTGCCACACTGTTTCCATTTTTTCCCCCCATCTATTTGCCATGAAGTGATGGGACAGGATGACATGATCTTAGTCTTCTGAATTTTGAGTTTTAAGGCAGCTTTTTCACTCTTCTCTTTCACTTTCATCAAGAGGCTCTTTAGTTCTTCACTTTCTGCCATAAGGGTGGTGTCACCTACATATCTGAGGTTATTGATATTTCTCCTGGCAATCTTGATTCCAGCTTGTGCTTCATCCAGCCCAGCATTTCTCATGATGTAGTATGCAGATAAGTTAAATAAACAGGCTGGCAATATACAGCCTCGATGTACTTCTTTCCCAGTTTTGAACCAGTCCAATGTTCCATGTCTGGTTCTAACTGTTGCTTCTTGACCTGTATACAGGTTTCTCAGGAGGCAGGTAAGGTGGTCTGTTATTCCCATCTCTTTAATAATTTTACACAGTTTGTTGTGATCCACACAGTCCAAGGATTTATCATAGTCAAAGAAGCAGAAGTCAGTGAATTCAGAGTTACCTCTTGGAGTCTACTATTATGGAGAATCCAAAAGAGAATTCTGAATTGCCCAAACCACCTATTCCCAAATTCTAAATAAATCTTAAATCAAGGTTGTGTAACATTGTGTAACTTGATCATTTTAGATAATGTGTTTCATAATTATTTGCTACTTGAATTATTATTTATATAATTATTATATTTGGCTATGCGTACAAAATCCTGTGGTTTTCCCAGATGGAGCAGTGGTAAAAAATTTGCCTGCCAATGAAAGAGACTCAAGAGACATAGGTTCGATCTCTGGGTTGGGAAGATGGGATCCCACGCCAAGGTTCTTGCCTGGAAAACTGCATGGACAGAGGAGCCTAGAGGGACCAAGTCCATGGGGTCACAAAGTGTTGGATGCAACTGAGCGCATGCACACACACACACAAAAAGCTGTAACTAAAGACTAAAGTTCAACTGACTATTTATTTTTCCTGCCATTGTCCTCTAAGTAGCTTTCTGCTTCACCCTGTGCACTCTATTCATTTTGGTTAATTTTCTGTATAAGATATGAGACAGACCAAGGTCCATCTTATATTTTTATGGCCTCTGAAAGATCACTTTTTGACCATTTGCTCTCGTGGTCTTGATTACCATATTGAAACCAGGGAAACAGATTCCTCCCATTTTATCTTTCTTTTTTTAAAAATAAATATTCCAGTTCCTTTGTTTTACATACACATTTTAGAATAAGCTTATCTATAAGAGAAATTGTTGCTGAGATTTTGGTAGGACTTGTTTTAAACTTACACTCTTTGTAGGAATTCACTGTGTCATTTTCTAATTCCTAAATTCAGTATGCCTCTCTATTTTTATTTCCTTCAATTTCTTTTATCATCTATTATCTTGAGGTTAGTGTCTTTTATTTTTTAATCTATCAGTTTGAGATCGTCTGAGTTCTTAGCATCGTGCTTGAGTTTTACTTGAGTAAAACCTGGGCACTTTGGATCTGCAGCTTCCGCCTTAGCCTGTTTCTTCTGACACCCATGTGTGGGGGGTGAGGAGTGGGCCCCTCCCTCACTACCGGGTGGGAGCTGAAGGTCAGAGTCCCAATCCTGCCTCCCCCGACACTAAAGCAGGTAAAGGTTTTACTCATTACTGAGTATTCTTCCCCACAACATCTCCACTGACACCTCTCCAATCGGAAAGGGCAGAAATGTCATTACTCTTCCCTAGGAGAACTCAGGTGGAGTTTCAGGTCCAGCGTCGGTCCTTCCAATGAACACCCAGGACTGATCTCCTTTAGGATGGACTGGTTGGATCTCCTTGCAATCCAAGGGACTCTCAAGAGTCTTCTCCAACACCACAGTTCAAAAACATCAATTCTTCAGCGCGCAGCTTTCTCTGTAGTCCAACTCTCACATTCATACATGACCACTGGAAATACCATAGCCTTGGCTATTTTGACCTTTTTTTTTTTTTAATCAAAGTAATGTCCCTGCTTTTTAATAAGCTGTCTAGGTTTCATCACAGCTTTCCTTCCAAGGAGCAAGCATCTTTTAATTTCATGACTGCAGGTACTGTCCGCAGAAAATAAGATTCGCCACTGTTTCCATGTTTTGCCTGTCTATTTCCCAAGAAGCGACGTCATGGAGGCGGATCTGATTATCACCGACAGTGGTGCATTGGGGCCCCTGCAACACCCCCACCTGGGACTGGGAGGCGGCTTCCACACTGGCAGACGTCTGTGGAAATGCACGGTCTCCACTGACCCCTGGTGGGGAGCTATCACCTGGGAGTGCGGCCTGGGCTCTCTTCTCTGACCTCTCTGAAACCGGGCTGACAAAAGAGAACGTCTAGGCCACCCACTCTGTCTTTGCCGGGGTGGATGGAGTGAGGTCACAGCTATTCTCTGTGGTGTTTGGCTGAAGTAGAGAGGTATTATCTAAAGTTTGCTGTCTTCTCAGATTGACCCTTTTCTGGTCCTTTAAATAGTGAGTGCTGACTTTTGCTGAGGCTATTTTTACCTATTGGCATTTCTGGATTGTCAGTTTCTTCAGTTCCAAGTTTGGAATATATTAGACAAAGAGAAAACCCAGAGAAGTCAGTACTGCATCATTCCCTGGTGTTTAATATTCATTTCATGAGTAACCAATAAAAAAGAAAAAGAAAACACCACGGAGTAAAATACGGAGCAGAATATCCTAATATTGATCACCTCGTTTCAAACCAACTGAGCACACAGAGAGATGAGCTTTGCCTAAAGAGCAGAGGCGGGAAAGAGCGCTTTCTGAAGCCGGAGTGCGACGCTGCCTCGTACCTAGACACACAGCCTTCCCCGGGTCCCAACACCCCCGCCAGGCTACCTTCTTCTCGCCATCTTTCAGAGCTGTCTGTGTTTATCAGATATATAATGCCCCCAAATTTTGCTTATATGCAGTGGGAGAAACAGGAAAAATTGTGTTTGTTCCAACTTCTCTGAAGAAAAAATCCTTACCTATGGATATTTTGGGGCTTCCTAGGTGGTGCTAGTGGTAAAGAACCCATCTGCCAATGCAGGTCCGACATAAGAGACGTGGGTTTGATCCCTCGGTTGGAAAGATCTCCTGGAGAAGGGCATGGCAACCCACTCCAGTATCCTTGCCTGAAGAATCCCATGCGTAGAGGAGCCTGGTGGGCTACAGTCCATGTGGTCACAAAGAGCTGGACACGACTGAAGTGACTTAGCACATACGCATGGATATTTTTACTCTTCCTCACCCAGACCAGCAAGGCAAGAAGAGGCTGTATTTCTTGCCCTAAACTCTGCTTTTAGACAAAGGCAGATGCTTTCAGTTGCAGTGTCATGGGGAGATGTGGAATTGAAGGCATCTGTAGTTTCTTCTTAGCTTCCCTCTATCTGATCCACTTTTCCATTTTTCAATTACACAACATCTTCCAAAAGGGGCTTTAGATACTTTCCTGGAGGAGCACAGAGAAATACAGGTATAGAAGGCCTGTTTTCTGACGACCTCCGTCACTTGAAGGGAGTTATTTAGCTTTTTCCTCCTCCAGGACTTCAAATTATCGTGAGGAACCACAAATTACCACAAATCATTTGAGCTGCAGGGTCAGCCAGTCCATCCAGCTGGACTGTGGGAGACCTGATTTTATTAGCGCTAACCAGGCTTGATAGATGGATGTCAAGTTGGACTCGAATTCCTTTACAAAAGAAGCTGCAGCATCACTTAGTGGGTTACTCATTGATCCTGGCTGAGTTGTTGCTGGATTTGATTTTTAGCAAAGTAGACTAATAGAGACAATAGCAAGGAGGAAAGAAAACCAGGAGGAGACAGGGAGGCTGTCACTCAGAGGGGACTCGCGCAAATAGTGGTCCCCTGGCCTTTAAATCGGAGGCCCTCGGCAGCAGGGCTCTGTGAGAGCGGGGCGGGGTGACTAGATCATACAAGGCCATTCAGTCGGTCCCCTCAGCATCCTCGTGGTAGCACTCTCGACACTGGGACCACGGCGTCTGCCCTCCTCATCTCGAAGAGTTTCTGTGAGGCTGAAATGAGGGCCAAGGTGCCGCCCTCCAAGTATGTGAGTAAAACCCTTAGAGTCGCCACATTCACCTTCGTGCCTCTTTGCTTTCCCGTCTCCTGCTTCCCTGAGCGTCCATCCAGGGCATGAAGAAGAACAGAGCGAGGAAGAAACTGCAGGATCTTTGAGGTATGATATAGGCCTTGGGACGCCAGTTTCATTTGTTCATCGCAAGCCCTGCTGGGGTGAGAGCAGGAGAGGATGGGAGGGGCCGGAGGGTGGAGGATGCAGGGTGAGACGGGCGCCGGGTGAGACGGGCGCAGGGTGAGACGGGCGCCGGGTGAGACGGGTGCAGGGTGAGACGGGTGCAGGGTGAGACGGACGCCGGGTGAGACGGGCGCCGGGTGAGACGGGCGCAGGGTGAGACGGGCGCCGGGTGAGACGGACGCCGGGTGAGACGGGTGCAGGGTGAGACGGGACGCGCACTTTTCACGAGCCGCCTGCTAACCACGTGCTCCGCGCCAGGCTCTGCGCTACACCCTGGAATAAAAATGTATCTGTGGACTTGCCCCTAACCAGATTCTTGTGTAGAGGTATACACAATGAGACAAATAGTAATTACCCAACGGGAGGATTATTAAAGAGGACTAGAGAAGTGTCTCTGAATACCTAGCACTCTTAACTCTGCCTAGCTGTTCAGGGAAGAAAAATTTCACTGTCATATTCAAACTGCATCTTGTAAAGGATGACCAGGAGTTAAGCAAAGACAGGGGAATACTAGGTACAGGAAAGATGAGGAGGGCCGCCTGTAGCATCAAAGATGTGAAGCAACAATAGAAGGGTTAACATGTACCAATAGAGAGGACCCATAGGGGAAAATACAGAGAGATGAGACAGACACAGCAAACACGACTTGAAAGCATGGTAAAGTGTGATGCCTTTCAAGTCATCATAAGAGTATTTAGTCTTCAAGGGTTTCTTTTTAAGTTAGCAACAGTGTCTTTAAGAAGGAGTATTCCTTCAACTTGCCTCTGTTCTGAAAACATCAGAAGCTTCATGCCTCAGAAAGAAGAACAAAACTCTTCTTGTCTGTTGATCCATCCACACATAGAGACTGTGAAAGGTGCTTGATGCCATGTTGACTCACCCTTTTCTTATTGGATTTGATAGGCCACAAGCCCGAGAATTCTCTCAAGAGGGTTTAAAAAAAAGTAGAACAGGAAGAGATCAAGAGCTTATTGCTGCAAGTAGTTGGCATCAAAGGAGTGGTGTTTAGCTTTGCATTTTTACATGCTTAAATTCACGAGGATCCTTGTCCTGCATCTCTAATCACACTCTCCAGGTCCACTTCTGCCTATAGCAGAGAGATGCATTTGCTTTGCCCACAAAGCTTTTTAAAAGTTTTGAAATTTTACCCACATATATTCGATGATTTCATTCCCTCTCTGTAAATATCAGAGCACCAGGCTTTCTGGAGCCACACTTCTGTGGCGCAAACAGGCATGGAGTAAGGAGCCACTGCCCTCTTGCCATGGAGCCCACGCTCTGCACTCCATCCGTCTTCACCTGGCCAGAGTCACTCACTGGCTTACTTCCCTGACCTCAAGAGACTTAGAATTCACCAATTCCTAAATAAGTGAAACAATTTAAAATGGAACTCACTCTATTTTCATGACATCCCTTCTTGTGAGTGTCCCCAAAGGCAGGATCAAAAACACAGATTTGGGTACACGGAGTCTATTTGGGAGATGACCCCAGGAAGCTGGCACATGAGAGTCAAGACAGGGCGGGGAGACTGACAGCCTGCTCCACGGAGAAACTGGGAGTCTTCTATGTGACCTACAACTTAGGATCTAACGGAGGGGCAAGAAAAGAACATTTCCCCACCGTTTCTCCTCGCTCACGGGTTGAGGCCGCGCCTGGGAGCCAGTACGTGTCTTCCACGCTCAGCCTTCTTCCAGGACACTGCACAGGAGCCCGGCGGCTTGGTTGGAAGTCGCAGGTGCTTGTGAGAAGGGTCCATGGCAGCTGCAGAAAGACTCCATGGTGCCAAGTCATATGGATGAGCAAAGAGTAGTTTCTGCTTCACAGTATCCTCCTTGAATGAAATGCTAATTCAGGTCCCTTAGAGAGCAAGACGGTAAGATGGCATTAAGCCTGCACAATCATGCAGGAGATCCGGGTTCAATCCTTCGGTCAGGAAGATCCCCTGGAGAAGGGAATGGCTACCCGCTCCAGTGTTCTTGCCTGGAGAATTCCACGGAGAGAGGAGCCTGGCAGGCTACAGCCATGGGGTTGCAGAGTCAAATATGACTGATCGATTAACACTCAGATAAGCATACACAGATGTTGTTGGGGGAAATACCTGAGAGAGAACATGGGAAAAGGAGAGTCAGGAGACCTCAATGCAGGTCTGAACTGGAATGCAGAAGAGAGGAGACAAGCATGGCATCAAGTGCTGCAGACTGCCGAGCCATCTAAGAAAGGTTGGCAAAACCATGGGGAAGTCTGCAGGAATGGGAGTGTCTTAGCATCCCTGCTGTCCTGCCATTGGCTGAGCACCTTCCTGGGAGGTGTGTCCTCTGCACAAGTGGGATGGTTCCAGGGCACACCTGCGAGTTAATTACCATCCTTGCAGTTGACAGCCCGCGGAGTGCATTCTGATGACCACCACAAGTGGTAATAGAAATGTGGCAGGAATACAGCATGTGGTGATGGACTAGTGTTAGTTTAATGGGCAGAAAGTATAACATATATTCATAGCTTTTTACAAACTGTGTGGCTAACATAATAATTTTTTTGTATTTATACAGTCATACTTTGAACTTCTTATATACTTGGTGTCTTTTCTTTACAGTAAAATAAAATCTGAAGATGGTAGGTAATTTTTCCAGTTACCTAGGTGGTTTAGATGGAAACAGTGAGAGACTTTATTTGTGTGGACTCCAAAATCACTGCAGATGGTGACTGCAGCCATGGAAGGAAAAGATGCTTTCTCCTTGGAAGAAAAGCTACGACCAAGCTAGACAGCATATTAAAAAGCAGAGACATTGATTTGCAAACAAGGGTCCATCTAGTCAAAGCTATGGTTTCGTGATATGGATGTGAGTCATATATGGATGTGAGAGTTGGGCTATAAAGAAAGCTGAGCACCAAAGAATTGATGCTTTTGAACTGTGGTGTTGGAGAAGACTCTTGTGCATCCCTTGGGCTGCAAGGAGATCCAACTAGTCCATCGTAAAGGAAATCAGCCCTGAATATTCATTGGAAGGAGTGATGCTGAAACTGAAACTCTAATACTTCGGCCACCTGATATGAAGAACTAACTCATTTGAAAATACTCTGATGCTGGGAAAGATTTGAAGGCAGGAGGAGAAGGGGATGACAGAGGATGACATGGTTGGATGGTGTCACCAATGCAATGAGTTTGAGCAAACTCTGGGAGTTGGTTATGGACAAGGAAGCCTGGTGTGCTGCAGTTCATGGGGTTGCAAAGAGTTGGACACAACTGAGCGACTGAACTGAGGTTTAGATGAGAAGGACTTTTTGAATCATCTTGAGAGTCAGACCTAGAACTTCAGAGGCTTACAGTTCACCTCAGCTTCCTAAGGTGTTAACCACCTATGTGTAACCATTGTCTCACCAGATGTTAGAAAGTGGTGTGTGTATATATATATATATATATATATATATATGGTATATACATATATATATGTATATATTTGGTCATGCCATGTGACATGTGGGATCTTAGTTCCTGGACAAGAGAGCAAACCCATGTCCCCTGCATTGGAAGTGGGGAGTCTTAACCACTGGACCACCAGCGAAGTCCAGAAAGTGGTAGATCTTAATTTTTTTAATTTTTATTTTATATCAGAGTATAGGCTTTCCTGGTGGCTCAGATGGTAAACAATTGCCTACAGTGCAGATGACCCAGCTTCGATCCCTGGGTCGGGAAGATCCCCCAGAGAGGGAAATGTCAACCCACTCCAGGATTATTGCCTGGAGAATTTCGTTGACAGGGGAGCCTGGTGGGAAGTAGTCCATGGGGTCGTGGAGTCAGACGTGACTTCCGTGTCACTTCTATTGGAATACAGTCGATTAGCAGTGCTGCATGAGTCTCAGGTATGCAGTCGTTGGTTCATGCTGCATGCTCTCTCTCTTCAAATTCTCTTGCCGTGATTTCTTCTCGGCAGCATGAAATTGCGCATCTGCAACAAAGAAGCTGACAAATGCTACAGCTTCTTTCCCCCAAGAGCCTGTTGTCAAACATATACTAGCACCCCACTAATAACATTTGTACTAAATATGTCCCAATGTAGTAGAATGAAAACCTCTGAATATCCTTCCATTTTCAGCCTCACTGAGATTCCACATTATGAGAAGGGTTCCATATGGCTTCCTCTGAAATAGCAAACTCCACTCACCTATTTTTACCACCAAAAGAGGCTATCCCTCCTTGTATCATCATATTTGTTTTCTGAAAAAAGGAACACATGGTATTTTTATATCAGTGTTTTATTGTCTGTCTAGTCTGAAAGCTCAAGGAAAAATTACATTGGAAAGCAAAATTATGTTTTGCTATGATTATGCATGACATAAAAGAATAACACTTTGTTGGATTAACATGCCATCTTTAGACTCTGTAATAAAGTTAAAGTTTAACTGTCAGTGGATGAAATGAGGTCCCTTCAACCTAGAAAAGAATGAGGGCCAGTTTAAATACCTGAGTTCTAATAGCATGGATGCTGTTCACCCTTTTAGGGCACTGAAATGGTCTCCTTTCTGTAGTTTAATTTTAACACATTATATATATATATATATATATATATATATATATATATATATATATATATACACACACACACACACACACATACATATGCAAGTATGTAAAACTATGTATTAGTTTTGTATTGGTGTTAATTGCTGTATGAATACATACATTACATTAATATGTATTAGTGTTTTGTGTTCGTACTAATTGAATTAAAGCAATTTGAATTTTTATGGAAAAGGTGCTTTATAAATAGCAAAGACTATTATTTCATATTCAGAATTTTTGCCAACACTCACTACTTTCCTTGTGATTATCTGCCACTTCCAGTAAGTAACATTTTAACATCTGATGTTATCATGGACTCATAATAGAAGACTATTAAACAAAAAAAATGGAAATGTCTATACATTATATTCTATAATATCATATAATTTAAAATTCAAAATGTCTACAAGATTGGTATAATTTGAGCCTATTTAAGGATACTCTGTCATTTTGGAGTAAACATTGTTTCTCATAAAAATTAGATATTTTATGAGTGTCACATTTTAAAAAATACCCTGTGCAAAAGAGAACATAAAGTTAATATTTAGAATAATAGGTGGCTTCCATATGTCAGCAATGCATTGCTGAAATTGAATGTCCTCACTCTACTGAGAGCCCTTGGATTTGAAGGTGGATAAGGAATTAAGAGCAAGATGTTACAGGAGTTGAACGTGTCTACTAGGAAAAGGTGGGAGGTTGGGACAAAGTGGGATTCTGCTTTGACTTAGATTCTTAGACTATGCCAAGGGCTACGTCTAAATAGTAAACAAGAATGCCATATATGGAGAAACCTGAGTTTACAATCTTAACCAGTAAGTCTATGGGGAATATGAAAAGGTCTTTCAATCCTCAAATGACATCCTGTGAAACTTACCAGATTTATTATGCTGGATCCTTAAGATTGTTTCTATCTTCTCTTCTTGCTATTTTTTTTTTTTCTTTAAGAATAAGGACCGTTCTTCAAAATCGATCAGTAAATATTGTACTGCACATTAGTTCCCAGGTAAGAACAGATGATCAGAGCATCTTTGGTAGCTGTCTAGTGGGGGGAACAGGGTCACGGAGGACGCATCTTGGAGTGGGGATAAGAGCACCAAGGGAAGGGAGGGGTTTGAATGAAGGCTAAAGGAAAGAGGGGAGAGGCACCTACACTTTGGTTCTGTGCTTTTCGCATTAAGTTGTATAAGCATATTTGTTGATTTCTGGACTAAACCATATTTGTTTGTAGATAATGGAAGCTATATTTTCATAATGATCTGTTGCCTGTTTTAACACACACACACACACTTTTTCTCTCAAGGAATTTATAAAACATTATAGAAGGCATTTTTAAAATT
Organism: Muntiacus reevesi; assembly: GCF_963930625.1. NCBI lineage: Eukaryota > Metazoa > Chordata > Mammalia > Artiodactyla > Cervidae > Muntiacus > Muntiacus reevesi. Next base: position 84,906,026 of record NC_089258.1, read on the forward strand.
TTGATAACCATTCTATGTGGTATTAGGTATATATAATTAATTCCATGTTATGGATAAGATAATTACAGCTCAGAGATGTCAGTTTCTTGCCCCATGTGAAATACTTACATATGAACTGTCAAACCCCAAAACCCTGCCTTAACCATCATCACTGTGTCATCATCGTCCTAGCAGATTATTTAGTAACATGAGTCAGGAAGAAAAGTTGTTTTGTGATTTTAATTGTTTGGAATGGATACCCATGCCCCTGAACAATTAGAAATAAGGTTAAAATATATTAAGACTGTGAGAAATATCACACTTTATCAAAAATAAAACACTTTTGGGTAACCCATCACTTTTTACAGTTATATGACTTCGAAATATTGATTGAAGAAGGTTTTCGACCTCTGATGGAGCTAGTACTCTAGAGAATGTAAGTGAATATCATGAGTTACGGAAAAGTGACCTCGTCCTTAATTTTCCTCCCTTCTCGTAATATGTCTAGGATTTTGCTGAGATTATTTCTTGTTTGTTTATGAAGATTTTTAAGTTCAGTATGGAATCCTGAATAGAATTTGCAGAGATGATGCCTTGGTGTAAACTGTTTTGTGGGGAATGTGGTCAGCAGCTTGTTCAGGGGACTCCTTAGGCACCGTTATCCTAGAAACTAAATGTGGGCTTTGGCTCACCAAGTGTGTATTCATAGATTAGATACTAAAATTTCATTATTTTCTCACTTTTACTAGATCATATGCTCCAGGAGGGCATGGCTTAAGTTTTATTTCATTGACCACCTTATGAAAAAAAAAGTAAAAGTTAGCCACTCAGTCGTGTCCGACTCTCTGCGACCCCATGGACTGCAGCCCGCCAGGCTCCTCTGTCAAGTGGGATTCTCCAGGCAAGGACACTGGAGTGGGTTGCTATTTCCTTCTCCAGGGGATCTTTCAGACCCAGGGGTCGAACCCAGGCCTCCCGCGTTGCCGGCAGACTCTTTACCGAATGATGATTCCTGAGTCATTAAGAGTTACTGAATATATATTTGTTGAATAAGATCTTGCATAATTTAACTGAGAAGTGGCTTTAAGACTGAGTACATTCCCCAAACTAATCTCTGCCACGAAACTCCAAGACAGTGGTTCTCCTTGGGTGGGGGTCGGGGTAGCGACCGGAAGGGAGCAGACGGAGCCTTCCGGGTTCACACGGCGTTTGTTCCGTGGTTTTCGTGTCGGTCATGTGAGTGTGCTCAGTGTGTAAAAAGTCACCATATGTGCACGTTTGCATGTACTTATTGTACTTTATTATACTATATTGTAATATTCAGGGAAACAGGCAATCCAAAGGTGAACTATGGCTTCATCCATTTCATCAATCCATTCTGAATATGTCTGCTCTTATAGATACAAGAAGATCAAGAATTTATTACTCAGTATTTTGGAAGAGTAGGGCCTGGTTAAACCTCATTTGGGTAAGCTATGCCTAGATGGATTTGAAATGCAAACATACTGTAATTGCCTTGTCTGGGCTTTTCTATCCTGCTTTGGAAAAAAATTTCAAATTATGGTGCCCTAAATGCTTGGGATTAAAAGACACTTACTCCTTGGAAGGAACGTTATGACCAACCTAGACAGCATATTAAAAAACAGAGACACTACTTTGCCAACAAAGGTCCATCTGGTCAAGGCTATGGTTTTTCCAGTGGTCATGTATGGATGTGAGAGTTGGACTGTGAAGAAAGCTGAGAGTGGAAGAATTGATGCTTTTGAACTGTGGTGTTGGAGAAGACCCTTGAGAGTCCCTTGGACTGCAAGGAGATCCAACCAGTCATTCCTAAAGGAGATCAGCCCTGGGAGTTCACTGGAAGGACTGATGCTGAAGCTGAAACTCCAATACTTTGGCCACCTGATGTGAAGAGTTGACTCATTGGAAAAGACCCTGATGCTGGGAGGGATTGGGGGCAGGAGGAGAAGGGGACGACAGAGGATGAGATGGCTGGATGGCATCACTGACTCCATGGACATGAGCTTGAGTAAACTCCGGGAGTTGGTGATGGACAGGGAGGCCTGGCGTGCTGCGATTCATGGGGTCACAAAGAGTCGGACACAACTGAGCGACTGAACTGACTGACTGACTGAAATGCTTGGGCTGTACAGAGGAGTAGGGAAGTTATCCCTATTGTGATTCAAATTTTGACTTCATTTGCATCATTTAATTTAGTCCATTCAATGGCTTTGAGTTGAATATTATTATCTCTGCTTTATAGATCAAAATACCAAGACCCAAAGAACTAAATTTATTAGTCTAAAGTCATCGGGCAGGCATGAGATTTCAGTTCAGACTCTTTAGTCTTTTCTACACATGCTTTTCTACATACTGTACTGCCATGGAATCAATTGTAATGAGACATCATTGTCTTGATTAAAGAAAAACAAAATAAATAAGCAAAGAAAAAACTGAACAGTTCATCACGAATTGAACTGTAAAAATATCATGGTCTGAAGATTTCAATTTACTTTTGATATCAATGTTTGACCTAAGTAAATTCTATGGATTTAACTTTTTAATTTTGACATTTTGATTCATAATAAAAACATGCATATACCTTGTGCATGCTTCTGTATGCTTTTATATAAACACAAATATTATATATGTGTTGTAAGTATAAGACAGATGAAATGCTCATAATTATCCATCAATAAGCAAGTATTCTGTGAGTTTTTTAAAGCTGTCTTTAACTTTCTAAATCAGACATATTCACAAAACTGAATAACACCTTTATCACCTCATTCTCTCTTTGTTTCCAACCAGCATGCATCATATTTAAAATTTTACATTTGTCAGTAAATGTCTTCTGTTGTTGGAATGGTACAAGTTTAGAAGTGAAGTAGGTTGGACAGAAGTTAAGTATGGAACAATAATAATAAAAGAAAAATGTAAATTAGCTCTTTTAATGCCCTTTGATAAGGCCTTGAAAAAGCAAGAGATTTTTATCAGGTGAAGTCTGGCAACAGCTTTTGTAAACTGTATTTTCTTCTGCCTTAGGAATGTGGTTCAGAAGTCAAAATCTTGGTGTGGTTTTCTTCTTTTACTTCATTTTTTTTTTTTTTTAATGTTATTTCGTTGCTGGGTAAAGTTTACAAAAAGGAGAAATGAGTCAATTCTAAAAGGCTTATTTAGTTTCTGACAATATTCCCCAAAGCTGCAATGAACTATGAAGAAAGCGAGAGTTGATTAGCATGTGCCATTAATCATTAGGTAAAAGAAAGGGAGTCTTTAGTTTTCAATGAGCAGAAACAGTGGCACATGAAGGAAAAACCAGTGGTTGATGAGTAGCTTACTCATCTCCTAGAATAAAGTCTGATTTGGGAAAAAAAAATTGTGATTCCAGTAGCATTCATTTGTGATTATTGAAGTCATTTATTCTCTGTGGCACAAAATATATCACTTGTTGGAATATATTGGCTTTTAAAAATTATCTTTTACTATTTATTTTCCCTATTCAAAGTGAACATGAAGCTGACTTACAAGCATATTCAATGGAGACTGGATATTCTGCTTCTGAAAAGACATTTCAGAAGTAATTTGCTTGCTCTGAAAGGTCAGAGAAAACTATCAGAGCCATACTGTGAAAGGTGCAAAACCTGGTCACTCAAAGGAAAAGGAAAACAAATGCTATCCAAACAGGTTCTAGACTAGTTTTGGTTGCAGCGGAGTGCAGTAAGGGTGAATATAGAAGTGGAGATAGGTCGGGTACTTCCTGAAACACTGTAGGGCATTCACTACGCAAAGGGACTTGGTCTCTGTGTCCAGACTTGGAAATCACACAGCAAAGTCAATAGGAAATGTTAAATGCAAGGGATGATTAAATCACAACAGATTAGCTGTTGAGGAATAAAGGGAGCTCTAATATTTAAGGACAGAGGATGTAGGAAGCATCCCAGTGCCTCGAGTACTTAAATCAGAGTACTTAAGGAACAGCACTTGGGGAATCTGTTCTCGGTCCACACAGTTTGCTGTAATCCCTACAGTCAAAGTCTTTAGCGCCATCAATGAAGCAAATGTTTTCCTGGAACCCCCTTGATTCATGATCCAACATGATCATGGCTGTATATTGTTGGTAATTTGATTTCTGTTTCCTCTGCTTCTTCAAAACCCAGCTTGTACATTTGGAAGTTTTGGGTCACATACTGTTGAAGCCTGGCTTGAAGGATTTTGAGCATAATCTTGCTAGCATGTGAAATAAGGACAATTGTCTAGTAGTTTGAACATTCTTCAGCATGGCCCTTCTTAGGGATTGGAATGAAAACTGAGCTTTTCCAGTTCTGTGGCCACTGCTGAGTTTTCCGAATTTGCAGACATATTGAGTGCATCCCTTTAACAGCTTCATCTTTTTTTAAATTTTCAGTAGCTTAGCTGGAATTCCATCACCTTTGACTCTGTGGGTCACAACAAACTGTGGACATTTCTTAAAGAGATGGGAATACCAGACCACATTATCTGTCTCCTGATAAACCTGTATGCAGGTCAAGAACCAACAGTTAGAACCAGACATGGAACAATGGACTGGTTCAAAACTGGGAAAGGAGTACAGCGAGGCTGTATATTGTCACCAGCTTGTACTTGTGTGCTCAGTTGTGTCTGACTCTTTGTGACCTTTTGGACTGTAGCCCACCGGACTCCTCTGTCCATGGGATTCTGAGGCAAGGATACTGCTGTGGGTTGCCATTTCTACTTCAGGGAGTCTTCTGGTTCCAGGAATTGAACCCATATCTCCTGTGTCTCCAGCATTGGCAGGCAGATTCTTTTACCACTGAGCCACCTGGGATGCCAAAAGTGAGGTCCCCCCCCACCAAAAAAAAAAAAAAGCCCTGAGCATTTAAGGTCCATGGGCGGATATGCACACCAGCTGGGCCTATGTCCTGCTGGGCATGGAGTGCCAGGCTCATCCCCACACAGCCACAGTGATCTCTCTTCTGTTCCCTGAACACCCTGACTCTCCCTACCTCTGGACCGTGGCCTCTGCTGCCCCTTCATTCTGGTGCCTGTCACCAGGAGTGCCCACGGTGGTCCTCTCATCATCGGGAGATCTCCCCCACCATCTTACTAGAAGCCCTGAGCCCTCCACCCCCACTCTAGCACTACTTTAAAGTTTAAAGAAGTGGGTTTATAGATCAGAATGACAAGGTGTCTGGGAGTTCCCTGAGAAAAGAAATAGAGGGCCTTCCTTGGTGGCTCAGGGGTTAAGAACCCACCTGCCGATGCAGGGGACACGGGAAGATCCCAGGTACAGGACGAAGCACAAGCTGGAATCAAGATTGGCAGGAGCGATACCGATCACCTCAAATGTTCAGATCATACTACCCTAGTGACAGAAAGCAAAGAGGGACTAGAGAGCCTCTTGATGAAGGTGAGGAGGAGAGTGAAAAAGCTGACTTAAAACTCAACATTCAGAAACCTAAGATGATGGCATCTGGTGTCATCACTCCATGGCAAATAGATGGGGAAACAATGGAAACAGTGACAGACTTTATTTTCTTGGGCTCCAAAATCACTGCAGATGGTGATTATGGGCATGAATTTAAAAGATGTTTGCTCCCTGGAAGGAAAGCTATGACAAACCTAGACAGTGTATTAAGAAACAGAGACATCACTTTGTTGACAAAGGTCAAAGTTATGGTTTTTCCAGTGGTCATGTATGGATGTTAGAGCTGGGCCATAAAGAAGGCTAAGCCCTGAAGAACTGATGTTTTTGAACTGTGGTATTGGAGAAGGTTCTTGAGAGTCCCTTGGACTGCAAGGAGATCCAACCAGTCCATCCTATAGGAGATCAGTCCTGAATATTCATTGGAAGGACTGATGCTGAAGCTGGAGCTCCAGTGCTCTGGCCACCTGATGCGAAGAGCTGACTCATTAGAAAAGACCCTGATGTGGGAAAGATAGAGGGCAGGAGGAGAAGGGGATGACAGAGGATGAGATGGTTGGATGGCATCACTGACTTGATGGACATGAGTTTGAGCAAACTCCGGGGAGCAGCTGGTGATGGACAGGGAGGCCTGGCGTTCTGCAGTCCATGGGGTCACAGAGTGGGACATGACTGAGAGGCTGAACAACTACGAAACACAATCAGTGACCACCCAGTAGTTCCGGGTTTTGTTTTATGAGAGATTTGGGTCTATAATGGAGTATTTTTCTGTTTCAGACTCTGACTGAAAATGTGCTCTGTTAACATATCATATTGTGACATTGCAATTTTTGCTTTAAAAATCCCTTTTTCTTAAAATGAAAACCAGTGAAGCAGTGTAAAACGTCCCCTTTTTCTGGAAAAAAAAAAATTCCTTGGATTTATTTGCTTTTAGCTTAAAAAAAAAATCCTATCCTATTAAAACATCTTGATGTGCTGTGAGCATGATAGCCCTCACATTTATTTCTGAATCGAACGTCTGAATTTGTTCATATCTTCACCGTTTTCTAAAGGTTGTCTTCCTTTCTGCTGAAATAATAAATGGGTAAATATCAAGCGTGAGATGCTTGCATCTTTAATATGCCAGCACCCTCTGTCTTAGAGGCACATCGTGCCAGATGGAACGTTTCATAAGCACTATGAGAAACAAATTACATTAGATACCCTGGCTGGCACAGTGACACGCAGCACCTCGATATAACTCAATTTTGTCTTTGCCTACATCTCAACCATCGCATTTTAAATCAGCATTGGGACAGTATAAACTATATCACTAGCAATATTTATGCTAATAGTTAAACCTTAGAATATAGCAAAGTAAGATTATTTTCCCCAAAACCTATTTTTTAAAGGTGGTATCTTTTTTTATGAATATTTCAAGGATTATCAAAGAAAACAATTGAAAAAAACTGAATCACTGTTTCGTATTTGCAGTTAAGCGAACGACTCAACGTGGACATCTTGCTGTTGTTTAGTCACTGAGTTTTATCCAACTCTGTGACCCCATGGACTATAGCCCACCAGGCTCCTCCGTCCATGGGATTTTCCGGGGAAAATTACTGGAATGGACTGCCATTTTGAAGTGAATTTTTTAAAGAAATCATTAATATTAACTTGCAGGTTGAAGAAAAGATAAATAATTCCCATCACAAATTGCTATAATTCCCTTGATACTTAAAGAGGGAATATACTTATTTTCAATCTGTAAATGAGAGAGTAATAGAACACTCAGGAGAAAATAGCAATTAGTAGATAGATAATACATAGAAAGAAAAATATAGACAAAAAGGTGAGTAACAGACATACAGGGAGATGTGTAATAGAAAGCCAAAAGCGGTATTTATTTCTCCAATTTGAATAATAAAATATGTTCTTTCATAGTCTAAGTGCTTACGTTAAACAAGCGCTTCTAGTTTAAAAATTTTACTACAGATGCTGTTTCAGAAATCAGTTGATATCACAGGTTGCCACAACTATAGTAAGATACTTTAAAAAATGATGTATGTACTACAAAGACAGAGTTGGAACAGCCTCCTTTCATCTTAGTGGTTAGGGATCCACTTGCATTAAGCAGGTGCAGGTTCGATCCCCGGGCCAGGAAGATCCTCTCGAGCAAATGGCACCCACTCCAGTATCCTGGCCTGGAGACCCCATGGACAGAGGAGCCTGGCGGCCACAGCCCATGGGGTCACAGAGTCAGGCACGACCAAGCGACTGAGAACACACACACGCCTTTTTTCTGCAAGCACCTTCCTGCCCACCTTCGCTGCCCTCTTGATGTCCAGGGGGCTTATCTCAGGGCCTGTCCCTGAACCCCAAGAGTTCACAGCACGCCCTCTGCACCCCCACTACGAGGAAGCTTCTGCATGATTGTGTTTCCATTCCTATGACAAGGTGACAATTGTTTTTCTTCATGATGTGGCTTGCCGTTACAATCTGGTTTATCACACAGTTTAGTAGAAACCAAGAAAAGCTCAGGAAATGTCTCATGAATTCATAGATTAAAATCATTTTCTTAATTGGAAACTTCTTCAATCTCATGAAGGAGACAATGAAATTTGTAGCTGCGTGGCTGAGTGCAGAAATTGACAGCTTTTTTTTCAATTATTGCACTAAAATATGATTTCAATATGCTAGTGATAGTGAGTTAGTTAAAATATAAAGTGCCAGTAAATTGTGTAAATCAGGAATTGCATAAATCATAATAAAAATTCCTAAAACTTGCTCCCTTAAAAAAAGAACTTATGAATAAGCATACACTTTGAAATGTGTGATCAAAGAAAATATATTGCACTATGCAAAAGAATCCAGCCAATGATATAGCAAAATAGCTCTTTTGTAAACACCCTTTATAAATCATGACTGTTCTCTTTGGTAAATCAGTTAGCTATTTGAGAAAGAAAATATATATGATTAATTTAAACTTACACTATCACTAGTTTAACATGACCACCATTTAGAACAAAGATGCTGATCTGATTTGATGGATAATAGATCTCTTTTAGAAGTGTCTTCTATTATAAAGTTACTATAACAAATTTTTAGAAATTACTGAAACATAATACATAAACATAGAAGTACTGAAATTACTGAAACTGAGAAAATTTTATATTTTTCTCAATCTTATTTCCTATTCAGCTTTTTTAAAAAGCATTACAGTGTTTATATGCAGATCTTTTCTTACTCTCTGTTATAGAGTCAGTATTTTGAGCTTATTAGTCTCTGTAACACTATTTAATGGTGGAAAAATATTCCATTCTGTGGTTTTAAACTATTCCTTTATTGCTGCATTTGGGCGTTTTCTTGTCTGTAGTTTTTGTTGTAATTTGAATAGAAATGTCACTTTAATAATGGTAATTATTAAGTATAAGAAGTAGATTTACTGGCTTGAAGCAAAAGAACTTGAATCTTTTCCTGCTTTCTTACTATTTCTTGCTAATCCTTGAGTAAGAGATACTTAGTACACATTTTTAAAATACAGAAGTGAAAGAACAGTATTATTGCTAAAGTATTCTTTCTATTCTAAAAGTATCCCCAAAAAGACTATGAACACTTTGAAGTCACAGGAAATGGCATCGGACCAATCCTTTTTCTCATGATCCATGACAAACTGCTTATGTTTTCTTGGCCTAGGTTTATCCAAGGTATTAGACCTAGCTTTTGAGGGGTTTGTTTGGATATTAAGCAAGAAATTCAAAAATTAAACAAGAAAATAGTTAGTACAGTAACAGCCAAATTAAAGTCATTATAGTATTATCAGTTCCTTAAAAATCAATGCTGATATTGATAATCTTAATAATCTCAGTTCTTCAATAAATTCATTAAAATGCATGTTTAAAATACTTATCCAGAAACTCATGATTATTAAGTCAATATAATTCCACTAACATGTGCTGACCGAAAGGTCTTCAATGGGCTGGGATTTTGTTACTCCTGGAATTGGCGTGTGTTTTCAGCACCACACTCTCTCTGGATAAGATATCTGAATGATTGATTCAATTGGCCGTGCAGTCGACCTGAATTGGCTCTTGAGACAGTATTTATCAAATAGACGTGGCTCTGAGTGATGTGTGTGGCTGCAGGCATTCACATCTCGCGCTCCCACAATGACGTGAGGATGTAATGGGCTCCTCTCAAGCTTTAATTTGGCAAGGAATCCCTGCCTCTGAAACAAGGAGGTGACAGCTGTCTGAGGCGGCTCACAGTGCACAGGAGAAATCACAGAGATGCAAAGACAGACCTCTGCTCTGTCAATACGTCGTCGTCATTTAATACTTATCAGGGCGTCCACAGCGCACCTTATCCTTTACAGGCCGCAGATGTCACTGTGCATCAGAAGAGAGAAGGAGAGGCAAGTCAGCGCGAACCCGACACCCGGCCCGTCCAACGTTCCCGTGATATTTAGGGAGACGCAGCTCACTTCTGAGTCTTGATATTGCACGCGGTGGTGGGACCATCCCGTCCTGCACTAACAGGCCTTCCACAGGAGAAGAGGCAAAGGCGAGATCCGAAAATCTTTAAGGAATGACCCTGATATCAAGATAAGGTTGGATGCTACATAGGGGGTATGCTGTCTTTCTTTTTTCCTAGAGGTCAAGTGAAGAAGGCAGAGGCATAGCCTTATATTTCAAGCATCACACTAAGAGGTTAAATCGCTCTGAGAACTCACTTGTTTCTGGGAGGTTACTGTAGAATAATAGAAAGCATTCTGTACTGAAGCAAAGATTTATATTTTGATGTGAGTCAATACCATCAGCAATTTTGATTTGATTTTATATTTCTACTCTGGCAATTTATTAATTTTTTGATTGAAAACTAACAGGAGAAATTATATAAAGTTTTGAAATGTATAAAGAATGTAATAAAAGTCAATTTCTTAATTTCACCACATTTAACATTTTGTGTGCTGCATTTCCATTCAGTCATATTTCCGTTTAAAAAGCATTTTTCTTATGAAACTTTTAATTTTCTCTCTGCCATTAAAATGTAAGTTCTTTCTCATTTAATATTCTAGCAAATGATTTCTATTATTTTTTTCAACAGCTGATTATTAAAAATTCCTTATGATATATAAATGGAAAATATACCTCTGGAACAAAAAGTCATGCCCACTTTATATTTCGATGGATACCAACTAATGTTTTTTTAATACTTATTATAAAACATTGGCTATATTCACCCCACTGAACAATACCCTCTTGAGCTTATCTTACACCAAATAGTTTGTACCATCCACTCCCTTACTCATATATTGCTCTTCTCCCAAACTCCACTGGTAGTCACTAGCTTGTTCCCTACACCTGTGAGTGTGTGTGTGTGTGTGTGTGTGTGTGTGTGTGTGTGTGCGTGTGCGTGTATTGGCTTCCCTGGTGGCTCAGTGGTAAAGAATCTGGCTGCCAATGCAGCTGATGGAAGGTCAGGACGATCCTCTGGAGAAGGAAATGGCAGCTCGCTCCAGTGCCCTTGCCTGAGAAACCCCATGAACAGGGGACCCAGGCAGGCCACAGTCCCCGGGGCTGCAAAAGAGTCAGACACAGCTTAGCAACAACAGCCATACATGTTTGCCGATGTTCAGTCGCTCAGTGGTGTCTGACTCTTTGCAGTCCCATGGCCGCAGCACGCCAGGTTTCCCATCCTTCACCATCTCCCAGAGCTTGCACAAACTTGAGTCCATTGAGTCAGTGATGCCATCCAACCAACTTGTCCTCTGTCATCCCCTTCTCCTGAGTCTCAAGAGTCTTCTCCAACACCATATATATGTGTGGGTCTATATGTACATATATATATATCACATTCATTGGTTGATGGACGCTTGGGTTGCTTTCATATCTTGGGCATCATAAATAATGCTATTATGAACATTGGAGTTCATGTGTCTTTTTGAATTAGTGGGTTTTTCTTTTTTTGGTTATACCCAAGAGTGAAATTGTTAGATCATATGGTAGTTTTATTGTTAGTTTTTTGAGGAACCACCATACTGATTTTCACTGTGTTTCCAACAATTTACATCCCACCAACAGTGTATGAGGGTTTATATTCTCGCCAATATTTGTTACTTGTAGGCATTTTGATGATAGCCATTCTGACAGCTGTGAGATAATATCTTATTGCCATTTTCATTTGCATTTCCATGATGTTTGGCAATGTTGAGCATCTTTTCTTGTGATTGCGGGTCATCTGCATTTCTGCTTTGGAAAAATATCTATTCAGTTCTATTGCCTATTTTTAATTGGGTTGTTTGTTTGATGTTGGGTTGTATGAGGTGTTAATATGCATTGGCTATTAATCCCTTATGGGTCATATCATTTGCAAAGATTTTCTCCCCTTCAATAGGTTGTATTTTGCTTTATTTTACTCTGCAAAAATTTATGTTTAATTTGGTCCCATTTGTTGATTTTTGCTTTTATTTCCTTTACCTTAGTAGATGGAATCGGGCTTCCCAGGTGGTGCTAGTGGTAGGGATTCTGCCTGATAATGCAGGAGACCTAAGAGACATGAGTTCAATCCCTGGGTAGAGAAGATCCTCTGGAGAAGGAAATGGCAACCCACTCCAGTATTCTTGTCTGGAGAATCCCAGGGACAGAGGAGCCTGGTGGGCTACAAAGCCCATGGGGTTGCAGAGAGTCAGACACGACTGGGAAACTGATACTTTCATTTGACTGTGGTTTTACTCGCAGGAGATACTTAGAGTAGCCAACACCACAGAGACAAAGGTCAGATGGTGGTTGTCAGGGGCTGGGGCAACAGGGAAGGGGAATCACTGTTCAATGTGGACAGAGCTTGTTTGTCCAGATGAAAAAAAGAGTTAAAGGGATGAATGATGGTGATTGTACTACATTATGAATGCATTTAACATCCTGGACTATAGTTAACACAATTAGAAATGTACATTTCATGTGTTTTTCCACATTAAAAAAGATGAGAAAAGAAGATATGCGTGTATCTCACAGGGGCAAGAAAAGAATTTACATTATAAATTTTCTTAAGAAAGTGATCTAATAAAAGTTGGGTCAGGGATGAAAAATCAAGAAGAAACTGAGGAGAATGATGTCCTCTTGGTTACAGAATATCATTCCCTTGAAACATGTATCATAATTATTTTCCCCAGGTCTGCTGTTTACATTTTAATTGCATTTATGTGCTTTTCCTACAGAAGAATTTTACTTTAATTTTAGAATGATTAAAGGTTTTTATTTGTGTTGGTTTAAGAGGCCTTTGTTACTTTTAAATTAAAATTTGTTTCCAATGCTTTTCTTTTTGCTACATTGGCCTTTAAGTCATCTGAACTTATTTTTATAAGCTAATAGTTTTCTCCAAATTTTATATCTATTTAAATATCCTAATATTCTTTAGCTAACAGCCCATCCTTTCTTCTCAAGTTATTGGTGCCAGCTTTATTTTATACCATGCCGTGTTTATATATCCATGGACCTATTAATGTCTCCCTAACCCACCAATCTGCATGTGACTCATGGGTGAGAAGCCAATCATTGGAAGAAGAGAGGGGAGAGTGTTCTTGGTTAAGAAAGCAGAAAATGCAGAAGTCCCAAGATGGAAGGATCTCCTTTCTTAAGAATGAATAGTAGGTTGGGATGTCTAGAGTGTCCTAAGTCAAGATTCATGATGAAATGCAAAGATTCACCAGGCAAGACCACGCAGGGTGCTGTGGTTGCGGCCTCTGGGCGGGGCCTCAGCCCGGTGAAACTCACAAGGTGCATGGGCAGACACACTTTTGGTCACCGCTCCTTCAGAGCAGATTGGAGATAGATAGTCTGTCCTTCGCCACACCGTCCTGGCCCGCTCTCGTCTCATTCCAAGCAATCCAGTTGAGATGCGATATGGGAGAACCCATAGCTGGATTGAGTAGACGCAGGAAAGTGCGTTGTGGAGACAGGAAGGCGGGAGTCCTACCTGAATGACTTGGTCACTTAGATTATGCAGGCTCTCCCAGACTCAGCCCATGGAGATGTCCTTGTAAACTGCTCCTTTGCTCCCCTTCTGCTTGTTCATCCTGATTTCCCTCAGATCTAAATCATAAAAACGATATCACCAGGCAACATTTAACCCAGCTCCTCAGTTTTGCTTTAATGAATGCACTCAATGCCTTCCCAAATCTATTAATTTTTTTCCTGGAGTAGAGTGACAATGAGAATGAAGAGTGAAGTCGTGAAAGAATGACTGACTCTCACCCCCTGAATAAATCTGCGAGTGGACCACATGGGCGAGACGGCATCCAAAGGAAGAAAAGGAGAAGCTAGCAGGTCTTCACACCACGGAAAAATGAAGAAGAATCTGACTCCCTGCCCTCATGATTCACTGAGATTTTTTTCTCCTTTTTCTCTTTAAAAACTGTCATGCTGAGCAGATCTTTTGAGCTGATGACTGAACACAAGTCCACCTTCTTCACCCCAGATTGCCAGTTTTTCTGAGTAAAGCGTCTTTCCTGTCTGCCGACACTTGTCTGTTAAGTTATTGGCTTTTATAGCTTCTTTCTCTCCAGATCTCACTTGCTCCTGGTAGCCCTCTCTTTTGAATTTGCCAGTTCCTCTTCTTTAGTTGCTCCCTAATGAAGCGCACACCTCTTCCTTAGAGGACTGTGTCTTTGGATTGTCCAGGTGTCAGATGATCACACAGGGGTGCTTGAGAAGGAGGCAGAATTCATGGGACCCATCCCAGAACCATCTGTGATTTCCCAGAGCTTCAGTACCCAACAACAGTAAACAGTTTTGTGTGATATTTCTCTACTTTCAAATGGCTTTCAATATTGACATAACCTGTGATTATTTAAAGATTTACACTTGTATCATGAGTGCATGTAAACATCTAGAGAGCTTTTGGTGCACTGGGTGGGGTAGCAACTTGTCACATATACTCAGAGGAAAGTGCTTAAAAGTTGAAGAAGATAATGGTAATAACACCTTACATTTTAAAATGAATACATGCATGATCACATATATTCGCACATTTGAGTTCTTTTAGAAGGGGTTCAATTGTTAGTAATAGCTTACAGCTAAGAAATAAGTTCAAAAAGAAGAAATTACTTTCTTAAAACACAGTTTTCCTAATTTTGTGACTGTAGTTCTTTTTAGTATACTATTTTGTCCTTCTTTTATTTAATTAGACATGGAGTAATATCGTCTTCACATTATTTATATTTTCTTAGGGGCTAACATTAGGAAAATGAACAATTAACTCACTATTACAGAACCAATATGCATTATTACTTCTTAGTTGTAAAGGCAGAAAGATTGTGCTAATAGAACCTTGAACTAATGAATAACCTTTTATCATGAATTATAACGTAACACCTGTAACATTTAGCTATAACAATATTTTAATTTAGTGGAGCTTTCTATGGTAATGTTAGCACAATTACGTGAAAATCAAGCAGAAAGAAAGATTGGAAGAATCTTAATGGAAACCATTAAACAGATGACCTACACTCTCAGAATATTTATAAGTAAGAGAAGAAATCTATTTTCCACTTTAAGAAATGAACTAAAGGAAGACAATTTCGGCCTGAGGTAAAGCTGAGAAGCCGCGAATGATGACCTTGGACATATTTTTGGAATCTCTGTGTTCATTCTTCTCTTTCTTTTTCTTATGATTCCTTTTGCCCATTTCTCCTACTTTAACTAGGGTATTTCCACCCAGACACATGCACATTCTCTGACAATATGAATTTTTCAGTGGTCTTTTTAGTGTATTTTGAAGATGATATCAGACCTTTGGGAGAAAAAAACACAGAAGCAAAGCAGGAAACTCTTTAACCATAAACCGTATTTCCAGACAGTGAGTGCCACCTCTGTTGTGCCATTCAACCATACACATTCTGTTACGTCAGCACTGCTCAGTAGGTGTAGAAGAGCAATAATTCACTAAAGTGTTGCAATTATGAGGACAGCTCATCCTCTTTCTTACAGTAAGAGAGTGGACTTGACGGTCATAAGTCATAGTTGCTTTCTTCTATCCACAACTTTTCAGAAACATGGGCCGTTTGCTTTTCCTGTAGCAATTTAGGGAGAATAGCCCTTGACAAACAGTTAATAATGCATACACATACCAAATATGCATTTGTGAAAGAAAATACTTTTTCTGAATTGAATAGATTCGGCAATTTTCATCATGCAAAAACCACTCCGACAAAGTGAGCCGGGCAAACTGGCCATTTCAGGCCAGCTGGGCTGCCCTTGATGCGGCATAGAAGACAGAAATGTTATAACACTGCATGCTGTTATTTCTATAATCCCCATGCACTATAAAGGAAGCCTCCCAGGTGCTATACAAGATTAATAGCAGTGAGAAGTCTGTGTACAGTAAAATCACTAATAGCCATTCCAAGTAGATTCATAGTATACCCTTTAGTATGGAAATAACAAAATGAATCTCAAATACCACGCCTGACACACACGCACATACACATATTTTAAAAAATAAGATAGCAATTTGTCTCCTAACAGCCCAGAGGATACATTTCTCTTTAGCAAAGGGACAGATAGATTCCCCTTGATTCTTTACTTTTTCTGATTTGAGCTCTTTGTTGAGAATTCATAGGATTCCAGACAAGCTATGGTCCTTGTTTTAATTAAGACCAAGAGATAGCCGTAGGAGTTCTTCAGCAATAAATTAAAGTTCGTTTTCTACTTGAAAAGAATCAGGAAGCTAGGGACAATGAGAAAGAAAATGGAAAAGTGAGGGAAACGGGAAACTGCATTGGTTGGTGCTATTGATTGTTACCAAATATTAATTTGTTCTTTGCTGTGAACCTTTTCATCAAGAGAATCTCCATCAAGTACAACACGATGTTTCCAATGAATGTCCTCAAGGCAACAAGAGGAGAAATCCATTCTGTGTGGCAGCAAATGCGAACTCTGAAACTGAACAGGGGAGATCAGCGCTGAGTCCAAACAATACCATTTAAACACATAATAAGAAAAGCTTCAGACCAAAGAATGATATAATTAAAAGGCAGTCTTCTTGAAACCTGAGAAGGTTTGGGGTTTAAAAATAAAATCAAGTTTCAATAAAAGGAAACCTCTTGAGAATGTAACCATAGTTGAAAACACTTCACTTTTAAGAGAAAAAATGGTGGTCCTTTTTTTTTTGCTTTGCACTTTCCATTCAGAATGGAATGTCGAGCCTGAATATACAGAGAAAAGCAAGAGCTGCTTCAAGGAGGATTGCCATTATAGTTGTGCTGATTGTCTTTGTCACAATTACTTGCAAGATCTCAAGGTCTGGATGACTGCTGTCTCCATTTTTGTTTCTCTGAGAAGGAAATGAACATAGAAATCTCCAATGATATGGACCCAAGTGAGGACGATAAAGGGGAATGCTGGTTTTTGAGTCCTTGTGTAGTGTGAGCCTTGAAGTTGGGTTTTCTCTTGTCCGTAATGCAAGTGCCTGACTCCAGGTTTGATTGCTGAGGCATCTGCTTTCAAGGAGGGGCCCACCTGAAAGATAGCTGTTAGAATCAGCACACTGCCAGCCACAGGTACACAAAGGGCCAGGTCATCTGGCCCACTGAGTCGCCTTTGATTTAGAGATGCCGGTTGTTTTTGACACCTGACAATTTGGGCTGGGGCCACCTCTTTGTTCCTTTCCCATGCTTTAAATCTCCACCTTTATTTTGAACTCACAAACAAACAGTGAGACCAGACAATTCAAGGGCCCCAATAAAAGGAGGACCATGGCCCACGTGCCTTCTTTATCTGCCCGGCTCACCGTGTGTCAGCAATCTCCACACCTTGTAAGTGATGAACTATTTTTTTTCTTCTTTAGGTTGCTATTGCTGAAGGGCATCTTGCAATCACAAGGACCATAATGGCTGGTCCAGCTGTGAGGTTGGTTACTAATCGGCTGAGGCCTACACAGGGCACACACAAATCCTGACAACATGAGCTTGCTGCTCATATGTGGCATCTAATTCTTAAAAAAGATGCTCAACATCACTCATTATCAGAGAAATGCAAATCAAAACCACAAAGAGGTACCATTATACACCAGTCAGAATGGTTGCTCCCCAAAACTCTGCAAGCAATAAATGCTGGAGAGGGTGTGGAGAAAAGGGAACCCTCTTACACATTGGTGGGAATGCAAACTAGTACAGCCACTATGGAGAACAGTGTGGAGATTCCTTAAAAAACTGGAAATAGAACTGCCATATGACCCAGCAATCCCACTGCTGGGCATACACACCGAGGAAACCAGATCTGAAAGAGACACGTGCACCCCAATGTTCATCGCAGCACTGTTTATAATAGCCAGGACATGGAAGCAACCTAGATGCCCATCAGCAGACGAATGGATAAGGAAGCTGTGGTACATATACACCATGGAATATTACTCAGCCGTTAAAAAGAATTCATTTGAATCAGTTCTAATGAGATGGATGAAACTGGAGCCCATTATACAGAGTGAAGTAAGCCAGAAAGATAAAGACCAATACAGCATACTAACACATATATATGGAATTTAGAAAGATGGTAACGATAACCCTATATGCAAGACAGAAAAAGAGACACAGATGTATAGAACAGACTTTTGGACTCTATGGGAGAAGGCGAGAGTGGGATGATCTGAGAGAACAGCATTGAAACGTGTATTATCAAGTATGAAACAGATGGCCAGTCCAGGTTGGATGCATGAGACAAGTGCTCGGGGCTGGTGCACTGGGAAGACCCAGAGGGATGGGATGGGGAGGGAGGTGGGAAGGGGGGATCAGGATGGGGAACACATGTAAATCCATGGTTTATTCATGTCAATGTATGGCAAAAACCACTACAATATTGTAAAGTAATTAGCCTCCAATTAATAAAAATAAATGAAAAAAAAGATGCAAATGAATTTATTTACAAATCAGAGCCAGACTTATCTATCAAAAACAAATGTATGGTTACCAAAGAGGAAATGAGGAGAGGAGGGATGTGAGGAGTTTGGGGTGAACACACGCACATTACTGTATAACAGACACGTAGCCAACAAGGACCCCCTGTGCAGCACCAGGAACTCTCCCCAACAGTCCGTGGTCATCACACTGGCGTCCTGCGAACCATGCCTTCCTCAAGATGTCTGTAATAGCCTATCACTCTTTTAGTTGCAATGTTTTTCTCTTTCTTTTTTATTTTTTAAATCATTAAAGTCTGATGACACATTACAGGAGACTTGGAAAATACAGAACAAAGTTACATATAGTTCCATTATATATTGCAATTATATTTAAGTAGATAAATTAAGATTTTTAGTTGAATCTTCCATATCGAACTCTCAAAATTAATAGTGTGAATAGATAGAAAGGCACCATGAACCAATTCAACATAATTAAGATTTACATAATTTTCACACAACAGTAGGGTACAAATTCTGTTCAAGTTCCTATAGGCTATAAACTAGGAGATGCTGAAACATATCCAGAGACATAAAACAAGGCGCTAAAGTATCATGGTCTAAAGGTATTGAAGTCAAACAGAGTCTGTTCTCTTATCACTGTGGAGTTATGTTAGAAATCAATATCAAAACAGATTTGAAAATAAGCCATATGTTTTTAAGTGCAGCGTGACCTTTACCAAGATCTTTGACTTAGCCGTTGAAAACCTTAATATAGTTAGAAGACTGAAAAACACAGAAAGTAATTGCAGACTAAAAAGCATTTAAATTAGACATTAATATAAAAATGAAAATTATTATCAAAGATACTGTAAAAACCCTATATATTTGGAAATCAAGTGTCCATTTTTATATGATGGGTGGGTCTAAGAAGCCATAACAAGGAAAATTACAAAATATTTGTAACAAAATAAAAATGAAAAGAGAATTTATCAGAATTTGCTGCATGTAGCTGAAGATGCTCAATGCAACTAAATACAAAGTGGAATCTTGAATAAGGTATGAAAACAAATAATGGACATGAGCATAAAATTTTGTGAAACTTCAACAAAATATGTATTTTACTTAATAATACTGTATTGCTTTCTTTTTCTTTCTTTCTTTTTTTTTTAAATAGGATAGTAGTTCTTTACTAGCATTCTATTCATACCAAGTCAAACAAGTGGAATCAAAATGTCACAAAATTTTTAGTTAGGCAAAAATCCTTAAATTTTATAAAATATATATATATATTATACATACTATCTATATATGTATGTCTCTCTCTACATATACACAAAAGCTTTCTAACTAACTAGAGGCTTTAAAAAGAACAACATTTAGTTGCAATTTTTTTTGTTTGTTTTTGTTTTTCATTTATTTTTATTAGTTGGAGGCTAATTACTTTACAATATTATAGTGGTTTTTGCCATACATTGACATGATCTGAGAGAATGGCATTGAAACATATACATATATTATCAAGGGTGAAACAGATGGCCAGTCCAGGCTGGATGCATGAGACAAGTGCTCAGGGCTGGTGCACTGGGATGACCCAGAGGGATGGGGTGGGGAGGGAGGTGGGAGGGGGGATCGAGATGGGGAACACGTGTAAATCCATGACTGATTCATGTCAATGTAGTTGCAACTTTTGAAAGAATTTTAGATTTTAAGAGAATTATAAAGTTAGTACAAAGAATTTCTAATACATTTTACTCAAATTCTTTAAAAGTTAACATCTCACATAAGTACAGTCCAATAATCAAAGTCAGAAAATTAACCTTGGTACAATGTAATACTTAAATCTGCAGACTGGTTTTTCCAACTGACCCACAAATGTTCTTATCCTGACCCAGGATCCAATGTAAGATGAGGGCGAAGTTTGCTGCCATGGCTTGGAAATTGTCTTTCTTTCATGTCGCTGATACTTTTCAAGCATACTGTAGTGTTCACTTTTGGAATTTCTCTCAATGTAACTTACTCTAATATTTTCCATGATTATACATTTTTGGTAAGAATGCCACAGAAGTGACGTTGTGTCTTTGCAGTGTGTTATAGCTATCCCAGTCTCAAGAAGCCCACATGTCTAGTTGCTGATGACGTTATGCGCCATCTACCAGATTTTTCCACAGTAAAGCTGCCATTTTTCTCTTTTTAATTAGTATCACATGGAGAGATACTTTGAAACCCTGTGAATATCTTTTTCTTCATCATACTTTTGTCTAACATCCATAGATGATTCCTGACTGAAATGATGATTATATTTCTTTCTTTCCTTATAAATTTATTACTTGGAATTCTGCCTTAAGGAAGATCAACCCTTGCCTACTATATAGTCATTTGTTTGTTTGTTTTTTAAATTTTCTACTTGTATGAATTCATGTTTTTTCCTTTTATTTTATGAGCAATAATCCAGTATTACCATCATTGATTTTTTTCTCAAATTTTTTTCTGGGTTAGTTTTGAAAATCAGTCTGTTAGAAGTAGCAAAAAAAATAGTCTGTGAAAGGAAGTGGATGTGAGCTGGACTGGCCCCCTTTTAAGGTAAAGCTCTATGTCATGGTTGTTCCCTCACGTAGTAATGTATCTGAGGTGTGATTTGTTACCACTCCTCTCTGTGTCTGAGATAGTCATGAATGCAGAGACCTTTATTGGGTTTGAAAATCTTTTTTTTTTCCCTCCCTGAGCTGAAGTCTGATGATCTGCCCTTAGGCCAGGCCCTTGTGCTCAGTGAGATCCTTATTTTGGTCTACTTCTAACCCAGGTTCAGGCCATCACCCAGATCCATTCACAGATGCTTTCCTTCTGTGCCCTGAAAAGCCCCAAATGCAAAAGAGCTATTTAATTTTGGGTTTACAATTTATCAAATATTAACATCCTCCCCCACTCAAGAGGCCCTTCACAACGTATAGGTTATTATTTGAGTTCTCCTTGGTGATGATCTTGAGACCTGGATTCCTTTTGGATAACACAGGCAGAGACATGGTAAAGGGAATAGAAAGCAACCAATCAGTCCAGTTGTTCAGTCATGTCTGACTCTTTGTGACCCCATGGACTGTGACATGCCAGGCCTCTCTGTCCATCACCAACTCCCGGAGCTTGCTCAAATTCATGTCCATTGAGTCGGTGATGCCATCCCACCATCTCATTCTCTGTCATCCCCTTCTCCTCCCACCTTCAATCTTGCCCAACATCAGGGTATTTTCCAATGAGTCAGTTCTTCATATCAGGTGGCCAAAATATTGGAGTTTCAGCTTCAACATCAGTCCTTCCAATGAATACTCAGGACTGATTTTCCTTAGGATGGACAGGATGGATCTCCTTGCAGGCCAAGGGACTCTCAAGAGTCTTCTCCAACACTACAGTTCAAAAGCCATCAATTTTTTCAGTGCTCAGCTTTCTTTATAGTCCAACTCTCACATCCATACATGACCACTGGAAAAACCATACCTTTGACTGTAGGGACATTTGTTGGTAAAGTAATGTCTCTGCTTTTTAATATGCTGTCTAGGTTTGTCATAGCTTTTCTCCCAAGGAGCAAGTGCCTTTTAATTTCATGGCTGCAGTCACCATCTGCAGTGATTCTGGAGTCTATAAAAATAAAGTCTGTAACTGTTTCCATTGTTTCCTCATCTATTTGCCATGAAGCAGCCAATGGAAGGTGTGTTATTAAACAAGCTGAAATGGTAAAATTTGAGCTGAAGTCTGCATGGACTCTGGAGATTAATACAACACACACACGATCCTTGTAACTGGGATATTTGCATATTAATTCTGAAGAACCAATGAGGCTGGGAGCTGCTTGTGAGGTGCTGACTCCTCAGCATCCCGCCTGTTTCCTGGATGCGCAGACTCGGGTGTGCACACAGGTAATGAAGCTTGCATGGTTCCAGAAAAAAAAGTCAGTCGTCGCTGAAAGGGTGCTATCTCTAGCTGTAAAAAGTATGCAAGGGCCTGCCTGGGGAACCCAGCCCCCTCTGTCTGAATGTTAAACTAAAGTACCTTTGTTCAGCTCAGCGGGAGACATTCAGGTGCTGCCCACCTCTAAAAGGCTGCAGAAAAGAAAAAAAATTAACATATCCCCTCCCCAATGCTGGCCAAGCCAGGGGATATTTTGTAAGATTTATGGCCTTTTTACTTAACTTACATACCTACTTCTTCTCCCTGTTCTAT
The DNA here is from genome assembly GCF_963930625.1 of Muntiacus reevesi. Taxonomy (NCBI): domain Eukaryota; kingdom Metazoa; phylum Chordata; class Mammalia; order Artiodactyla; family Cervidae; genus Muntiacus; species Muntiacus reevesi. The sequence goes on from NC_089258.1 coordinate 84,928,503, forward strand.
AAAAGAAACTGGTGAGCAGACTCTGATAAGATGGTACTCTAGGACTCTAGTCCGTCATCTTCTTGAACGTGCAGCTTTCCAAATGAAGTTACTATTCTTTGCCTCAAAACCCAATTTCCTATTTTTTGGCTTGCCATTGGCAAGCAGACAGCTTGGACTTGGTAACACATGCACGTGACACATGGGGGTAGACACTTCCAAAGCAGAAGGAAAAGCAGAGCTTCACTCCCTTCTCTCACACTGAGAGTTGCATGGGTTACCAGGTCAACCCTCACGGGGAGAGATTTCCTCCTCAGCTTTCTAAAGTGGACCCCAGGACTTCTCGGACACAGGAAGTCCTCCGATTTACTTCAAAATACAAAATGGCATGAACCATCCCTGGTTCCCAGTGATTTACATTTTGCTGCTTTGCTCAATTGATAACCACCGAGTAATGACCTATATTTCATTTCTTGCTGACTTTACCTGCACATTAGGCAGTTTCTATTAAAATCCTAATGTACCAAAGCAAAAATAAATGATGATCAGGAGATGGCTATGGACAGCCTTAAGTTTCCTTAGAGTCACCCAACGTGAGACTGTGAAGCCAGCGCTGTGAATCTCTCAAGCAGGAGAAACCTGGGCTGGTTCAACACTGAAAAGGAAGGAAGTGCTCCAGATTTTCATAAGGATAAAGGCCATTACAGACCTAAGAAACAAGGACAAATTTACTGAGCAGTCAAAGTTTTCCTGACAAGGACAAGGATTTATTCACTTATTCACTTAGCCTGCCAGTTACAGTTTGCCTTTTGAATCCCAATTATGTGCCTGACTCTGTGCTACAAAAATCAGTGTCATTGCCATTCTTTTTATGGAACCCACACTCTTATGCAAAGCGTGGAATGCAAGAAATTTCTTTGGAAGATGGGAAAACCTTTATGAGACAAGAGGATGTCGTCTACAACAGTACACAGAGTGGAAGGAATGAAGCTGGTTGGGTACAGGTTGTGAAGGGTCTTGAATGTGATGATAGGGATTCAAAATTATTCTAAGCAACAGGAAATTACTTTAAAGCAGCGAGATGACTTAAGTAGCAATATTATTAAGCGAAGAAAGTCATCCCCCCACAAATGATTGATGAAGAACTGGAATATTTCCTGCCACATCAGTAAACAAGGATGTCACCATCATCAGTGACTGCAGTCACTATGAATGGTGAGCCGGTGAGCCCTGAGGAAACTCAGAAAGGAAGGAATACCTGCCATCTAGCAGCCATCAGCGAGAAGGCAATGGTGACCTACTCCGGTGTCCTTGCCTGGAGAACCCCAGGGACGGGGGAGCCCTGCTGGGCTGCCCCCTACGGCGTTGCGCAGAGTCGGACACGACTGAAGCGGCTTAGCAGCAGCAGCAGCAGCAGCAGGCGGCGGCCACTGCCCACGCTGAGTCCTCAGGAGACTCAGGATGCTGTGAAAACACAGGACACTGGCTCGGGGTAGCAGTGAGCTCCAACACTTGCAGCTTTCCATACACAGAAATGCACTGAGTTCCTTAACTTGGGATATCTGCTTTTCCTTAATTAACAATCATCTTTTGATGCTTAGAGCACCTGCCCTTTGTTGCAAAACGTTTCTCTGACCTACCTTTCCCCCTCGCCGCCTTGGAGCCATTCTCTCAGGGCTACTTGAGATCCCAGGCCTGAAGTCCTTAAAAATTCCCACTGGATAAAACACAACTCTCAATTTGTAAGTTGCGAGTGTTTTTTAAGTCCATGGAACCAATCTGATTCTTGAGTGCTAGTCTCTACTTCAGAGAAGTCCCCTGTTATTCAAAAATGACCTGTCATGATTATATGGCCTATTTGGTCCCAATTTTAAGTAATTTATCTTGTTTGGTTTTTTAAGGAGGCATATCCTTTGCTTGGTAATATTTCATCCGTGATTCCAACCCACCTGCAGAAACCATTCAAAAAAATCTGAGAAAAAAAATCAAGAATATTTTTATGGGTTTGTCTCTTATAGATTTTTTTTTTAAAGGAAACTTATGAATACACACTGTCCCTGATGGCTCAGACCAGTACCTGGTGCCTATAGTGAGGGAGACCTGGGTTCAATCCCTGGATTGGGAAAATCACCTGGAGAAGGAAATGGCAGCCCACTCTAGTACTCTTGCCTGGAAAATCCCTTAGATGGAAGAACCTGGTAGGCTATAGTCCATGGGGTCGCAAAGAGTCAGACACGACTGAGCGACTTCACTTTCAGTTTTCACTTATGACTACATATCTGAAAAATAATCATCTTATTCTCTTGGCTCAGTGCAGTAATGACTAATAGGAGGTGAGAATGGTATAGAGAAGAAAGCAATGTCAAGAATGTATTACTAGTGAGATTTTGTTATTTTCAGGCAGAATGCCAGGCATGAAGGATATAATTGTGAGTAGTGTGGTTATATTCATTCCCAATTTAGCTGGAAAAATAGGTAGATGGTAAAGTTGAACTGTATCATGGAAACAGCGTGAGATCTGGAGTCAAAAATGGATATCAGACTATGAAAAGGAAGTTTCTAACTCTTCCTGCTCTTAATTCCTCATTTATAAAATGAAGATAAGATAGTCAATGTTTTGTAATTTGCAGCCCCATCAATCTCTTTCCACTAAATTGCTCTATTGCAATATTTATCTATTCTTGAAAATATGTGACACATTTCTGTGTTTGTTGACCTTCTCTCTCCCCCTAAAATACAGTTTCTCCAAGGACAGAGATATTGTCAGTGTTGGATCCTGAGGTGGGGAGCATAATGGCCCTCCAAAGATGTCGATGTCGCAGTCCCTAGAAACCAGAGGTGTTATATTACATGGGGAGGGGGGAAGTAGGGTAGCAGGCTGAATTAAGTTTGCTAATCAGCTGACACTAAGATAGGGACATTATTCTGATTGTCTGGGTCCTTAAATGAAAGATCAGAGCAAATGCAGTGTGAGGACTCAGACCAGCATCACCAGCTTTGAAGATCAAGGAATGAGTTGATAAACCAAGAAATTCAGGTGACTTTTAGAAGCTGGAAATGGCATGGGAAAGGATTCTCCAGGCAAGAACACTGGAGTGGGTTGCCATGCCTTCCTCCAGGGGATCTTCCCAACCCAGGGGTCAAACCCAAGTCTCTCTCCTGCACTGGCAGACGGGTTCTTAACTAGCCCCACCTGGGAGCCCCTGGAAGCCACGGCTTATGACAATTCATTACACCAGCAAACTAACAGTGTTACTCAGGACATGTGTGTCTCAGCAGTAAAAGAATCTGCCTGCCATGCAGCAGATGGGGTCAGGATGATCCCCTGGAGAAGGGCATGGCAACCCACTCCAGTATTCTTGCCTGGAAAGTCCCATGGACAGAGGAGCCTGGTGGGCTATCGTCCATAGGATTGCGCAGAGTCAGTCAAACAACACAACTCTGCTTCCAGTACCTAAAGCAGTGAGTGTACCATAGAAACAACCATGTGTGTGTGTGTGTGTGTGCATGCACGCACTATAAACTCATAAACAAATGCATGATCAACTAGAATAATGAAGCCACGATCTAAGAGGGCACAGACAGCTACAGGGAAGAGCATACACATGCACATAAGGTCAAATGTGTATCAGACAGATTTAATGCAACATTGTGTGATTACAATTACATCTGATATTTTATATACTACATATGTTGCTCTACAGAAAACATCTTAGTGTTTGGTTTAGGAACACTAACCTTTATGAAACATGCTTTTCTTAGAAATAGTGTTCAAAACTACTCTCATTTGTTTTTATTCATTACTACTTTGCTAGACTCTTCTGAATTTTATCCATAGCATTACATGAGAGCTGAGGCTGTAGCACTGAGGCAAAAAGCACAAGGATAGTACTTTTCAAGAAATGCAGTCGTGCAGATGGGGGCACAATGCTATCTCGTCACTGGTGTTTTCTCTCACCATCCATCCTTTCTTTTCTCTCTTTATCTTAACCTCCTTACATCCTCACTTTTCAGTATTAAAATTCTTTTCTCTAGACCTTCTAGCAAAACACTCAATCTTTTATTGCTGTGATTGATAGTTAAAGATTGCAAGATTATGTGAACAGAAAAAAGAAAAAATTAGCCATAGGCACAAAATGAGCCTGGAACATCTGTTTATGTCATATGATAAGAGATTACTCAATGAATGATGGGACTGTGTTAAAAATCCACTTAACAAGCCAGCCTGATGGGTCTCCAAGTGGCCAAATCTTGGACAGTTGGAAAATAAAAAAATGATATTAATGGATTATAATCCATTGAATAAAATAAAAACATATGAGTTCAAAGAGATGAAAGGAAGGGAGGAAGGAAGAAAAAGAGAAACAGGAAGAGAAAAAGAAAGAAGAGCTCTTTTAAGAAGTAAAACGTCAACTAACATATATGGCATGGTTGATGGAATTAGAATCACCCATGGATGCTCAAATTAATGACAGATTGATGAGGAACAAAAGATGTAGAGTCTCAAAGTATCTCCCAGCAGATTACTATTAACTACAAAGGGAAACATAATATCACAGTGGAGAAGTCTGCCAGGAACCATTCAAACAAATAGCCAAAAACATCATTACTAGCTTTGGGATACATTACCTCCTAATATAAGGCAATGAGAAGACAGAATCATTTCTGGGTTATTCCTGCCAAAATGTTTATAACCTGAATAAAATAATGAAGAAATGCTAAAGAAATACAAATGGAAGGGCATTCTATACAATAAATTTATATTCTATTTCAAAATAACAGAAATAGAAAACTTTTCATTGATATATGAGATGCTAAATGAATATAATACATGATTCTGAATTGGCTCACAGACTAAGGGAAAGTAGTTATAAAGGATATTATTGGAACAATTGACAGAATTTATATAGTGACAGGGAAATTGTATGACAACAATGAATAAATACTAAATTTCCTGACTCACATGATTGTATTTTGGTTAAATAATAGACTATCCTTGTTCCTCAGAAATGTGTGCTTAAATGTTAAGAAATAAAGAGATACATATTTCTGACTTACTCTCAAACAGGGCAAAAATATATAGAATTAGCAAATGCAGGTAAGTTATATTTAAGAGTTCATTTTACTATTCTTGCAACTTTTCTGTATGATAGAAATTATATAAAAATTTGAAGTTATAAACAACAATAATCAATTTAAATTTTATACTTTCCAGAGAGGCTGACCATGCCAGGTGTTGATGAAGACACGGAGGTGGTGTTTAAACTCTACAATTGCATCAGAGAGGAAATTGATAGTCCCTAATAGTTGGGATAGTATTTACACTTGTGGTAAGCTGGAAGTCCCCACAACGATGTCCACATCCTAATCTCTAAAATATGTTACTTTACATGGTAAAAGGGACATTGCAATGTGATTAAGTTAAAGATCTTAAGATGAAGAGGTAATCCTGGATTATTTAGGTGGGGGCTCAGTGTAATTTCCCTGGTGGCTCAGATGGTAAAGAATCTGCCTGCAATGTAGGAGACCCAGGTTCAATCCCTGGGTTGGGAAGATACCTTGGAGAAGGGAATGGCAACCCACTCCAATATGGTTGCCTAGAGAATTCCATGGACAGAGGAGCCTAGTGGCTACAGTCCCTGGGTCACCAAGAGTTAGACACGACTGAACAACTAACACACCACACACACACACACACACACACACACACACACACACACAGTGAGGGAAGAGGGAAGAGGGAAGCAGGAGGAAGAGGGAAGCAGGAGGATCAGAGTCAGAGAGGGATGTGAAGATGCTACCGTGTTGGCTCTGAGGATCCAGGAAAGGACCGTGAGCCAAGGGATGCGGGCAACCTCCAGAAGCTGGAGAGACCAGCAGATGGGTCCTCTCCTGGAGCTTCTACCAAAACTAAATGTTATCAAACTCCTATCCATAAAAAAGACTTCAGGCCCAGATGAATTGACACCTTGAGCATGGTCAAGGGGATCCCATTTCAGACTCTGACATCCAGAACTCTACAATGAATCTGTGTTATTTCAACCCCCTAGAGTTTGTGGTAATTTGTTATTATGACAGCAATAGAACTAATGTAATACTCTATCACCAGTATTTCTATTTTCAATTTCTAGGCTTTAAAGACACTCTCATTCACATGGTCAAGATATTCAGGTACCATTTGTATTAGGAATATTGGGAACAATCAGATGCCCATCAATTGCCAAAACAGATAGTCTAGTCATCTGACACACCATCAAATGAATGAATCAGAAAGTATGTCAACATGGATACACCATTAAAGTAGAATGTTGAGTGAAAAGAGAAAAAAAAAAGATTTTCTCTGTGAAATTTAGGTACAATATGATACCACACATGAAAACTCTTAAAATATTCCAAGTGGGACTTTGTATTAAGAATACATATATATGCAAAAATGTATGTTTATAACATGAGATCATGTATGGGAAGGGTACATATTCAGTTAAGTGCTATGTCTGGAGGAAAGTGGGGGACTGAGTTGAGAAGGAGACTCCAATATTTTGGCCACCTCATGTGAAGAGTTGACTCATTGGAAAAGACCCTGATGGTGGGATGGATTAGGGGCAGTAGGAGAAGGGGATGACAGAGGATGAGATGGCTGGATGGCATCACTGACTCGATGGACATGGGTTTGAGTAAACTCCATGAGTTGGTGATGGACAGGGAGGCCTGGCGTGCTGCGATTCATGGGGTCGCAAAGAGTCGGACACGACTGAGCGACTGAACTGAACTGAACTGAACCCAGGAAATTCAACGGAATAAACACAAAAACTGACATATTTATAGATATGAAGAGTGAGGAGAGAACAGTCAGTAGGCTGATATTTTAAACCTCAAACACATGAATATTTGTTGACAATTGTAAGGAAGAGTAATAATAAGAAAGAAGACCGTATTCTTTTTTGGGGGGGAGGGGATAGTAACTCCTGATTTCTATCTTTCAGAGTTTGTATACTTTCCCAGAGGTGTGCACAGGAGGTGATTTAAACATATCTAAGGTATTACCATTGTCTTCAAGGTGATTATATTTTAGACCAGGAGTAGGCAGAATTATTCTGCAAACAGTCAAATAATAAATGCCTTAGCCTCTGCGGGCCACATGGTCTATGTTGCAACCACCCAGTTATGCCGTAATCACATGAAAGCAGCCACAAACAAAACATGAATGAATAGGTGAGGCTGTATTTTAATAAAACTTTATTTACAAATTGAGGCAGCAGGCTGGATTTGGCCCACAAAGTGTCATTTTCTATCTCCTGTTAGACTAAACATTTTACAGTTCTTCCACAATAATGACTATATTTTTACTACCCTACTGATTGAAAAAGTACACATGCATATACAAATGTATGGGCCCCCTTCAACCACTCCATTTCTCCCCAGGGGATGGTTTTAGGTTTGGGGGACCACTGCTATGGTGGAAGTAAGCAAAGTGTTCAAATAGTTAAAACAAAATTGAACATTGATGATACGGGGTTGGAACAAAGGTCTCTGAGAGATTACCCAGAGGAGAACTCAGGAGGGTGTCTGAGGATACTTGGGGTGTGAGTGGGGTGTGGCAGATGTGCAGAAGTGCGACTGGGCCTTACTCGAGCAAGGCGTGGAGTTCAGAGAACATGCGGTGTGTGAGCTGGAAAGAAGAGAATTGGGGGTTTTGTTGTGGTGGTTGTTTGGATACAGCATAAGCTACATGGAAAGGTGGGGGTTAAAATGTTCTCAGAATGTAACTTGAATATTAGGTCCTTCAGGTCCTTGAGCTCTACTTTTAAGACTTACGGTTCTGGAGCCAGGAATTTCTTGCTATCACATAAGTCTTTAGATACTCCATTAATTTACACCCTAAAACATTTCTAAATGTTCAACTTGCTGAGAAAATGGTTGAAATTGCTTTCATGGCGTGTTTTGTTTTGTATTCTTTTGTTTTGTTTTTTAAGATCTTTTGCATTTGCACGGCGCTGGAGCAGCGAGCGGCCATGAGGAGATACCCCATGTCCAAGGTCAGGAGCGGCAGCTGCACTTCGCTGGACTGGCTGTGAGGAGATACCGAATGTCCAAGGTCAGAGAAACCCCAGTAAGACGGTAGGTGCTGGACCAGCTGTGAGGGGATAGCCCACATCCACGGGCAAAGGAGAAGCCCCAGCAAGACGGTAGGAGGGGTGAAATCACGTTTAGAATCAACCCCGTTCCTGCCAGAGACGCTCAGAAGGCTCAAACAGACCTTTTGCGCACAAGGACCCAGGGACCCCACAGAGGCTGAGACAGGGCTGTGTGAGCGCCTCCTGTGGAGGCCCGGTCAGCAGTGGCCCGCCGCAGAGACGGCGCCTCTGGGTGTGGGGATGGCATAAGTCTTCTTGGAGGAGGTCGCCATTAACCCCAGCACAGAGCTGCCAGAACTTACAGAGGACTGGGAAATACTCGTGGCAGGCACAGACAGAACCTTGTGCACCAGGACCCAGGAGAAAGGAGCAGTGAGCCCACAGGAGACCAACCCAGACTTGCCCGTGAGTGTCTGGGAGTCTCCGGGGAAGGCGTGGGTCAGTGGTGGCCTGCAGCGGGGCTGGGGGCACAGACTGTAGCAGTACACGCATGGGATCTTTTGAATGAGGTCACCATTGTCTTCATTACCTCCACGATAATTTAAGTAAGTAAGCGGAATTGTTAGTCGTTCAGTCGTGCCTGACTCTTTGCGACCTCATGGACTGCAGTCACCAGGCTCCTCTGTCCATGAGATTTTCCAGGCAAGGATACTGGAGTGGTTTGCAATTTGCTTCTCCAGGGGATCTTTCCAACCCAGGGATCAAAATGGGGTCTCCTGCACTGCAGGCAGATTCCTTAGCGACTGAGCTACAAGGGAAGCCACCATAGTTTGGCCCCAGGTAAATAGCAGGGAGGGAACATGGCCCCGCCCATCAGAACAAGACCCAGTTTCCCCCTCAGTCAGTCTCTCCCGTCAGGAAGCTTCTATAAGCCTCTTATCCTTCTCCATCAGAGGGCAGACAGACCGAAAACCACAATCACAGAAAGCTAACCAATCTAATCACACAGACCACAGCCTTTTCTAATTCAATGAAACTATAAGCCGTGCCACGAAGAGTCTCACAAGATGGATGGGTCATGGTGGAGCGATCTGACAAAGTGTGGTCCACTGGAGAAGGGAATGGAAAACCACTTCAGTATTCTTGCCTTGAGAACCCCATGAACAGTATGAAAAGGCAAAATGATAGGACACTGAAAGATGAACTCCCCAGGTCGGTAGGTGCCCAATATGCTACTGGAGATCAGTGGAGAAATAACTCCAGAAAGAATGAAGAGACGGGACCAAAGCAAAAACAACATCCAGTTGTGGATGTGACTGGTGACGGATGCAAGGTCCAATACTGTAAAGAGCAATATCACATAGGAACCCGGAATGTTAGGTCCATGAATCAAGGCAAATTCCAAGTGGTCAAACAGGAGATAGCAATAGTGACAATAGTGAACATTGACATTTTAGGAATCAGCGAACTAAAATGGACTGGAATGAGTGGATTTAATACAGATGACCATTTTATCTACCACTGTGGGCAAGAATCCCTTAGGAGAAATGGAGTAGCCATCATAAGCAACAAAGAGTCCAAAATGTAGTATTTGGATGTAATCTCAAAAATGACAGAATGATCTCTGTTTGTTTCCAAGGCAAACCATTCAATATCACAGTAATCCAAGTCTATGCCCCACCACTAATGCTGAAGAAGCTGAAGTTGAACGGTTCTATGAAGACCTACAAGACCTTTTAGAACTAACCCCAAAAAAGTGTCCTTTTCATTATAGGGGACTGGAATGCTAAAGGAGGAAGTCAAGAAACACCTGGAGTAACAGGCAAATTTGGCCTTGGAATACAGAATGAAGCAGGGCAAAGGCTAATAGAGTTTTGCAAAGAGAACGCATTGGTCACAGCAAACACCCTCTTCCAACAACACAAGAGATGACACTACACATGTTGACCAGATGGTCAACACCAAAATCAGACTGATGATATTCTTTGCAGCCAAAGATGGAGAAGCTCTATACAGTCAGCAAAAACAAGACTGGGAGCTGACTGTGGCTCAGATCATGAACTCCTTATTGCCAAATTCAGATTTAAATTGAAGAAATTGGGGAAAACCACCACACCATTCAGGAAAGACCTAAATCAAATCCCTTACAATTATAGAGTGGAAGTGAGAAGTAGATTTAAGAGACTAGATCTGATAGACAGAGTGCCTGATGAACTATGGATGGAGGTTTGTGATATTATACAGGAGACAGGAATCAAGTCCATCCCCAAGAAAAAGAAATGTAAAAAGGCAAAATGGCTGATGAAGACTTACAAACAGCTGTGAAAGAAGAGACACGAAAAGCAAAGGAGAAAAGGAAAGATATATCCATTTGAATGCAGAGTTCCAAAGAATAGCAAGGATAGATAAGAAAGGCTTCCTCAGCGATCAATGAAAAGAAATAGAGGAAAACAATAGAAAGGGAAAGACTAGAGATCTCTTCAAGAAAATTAAAGATACCAAGGAAACATTTCAAGCAAAGATGGGCTCAATAAAGGACAGAAATGGTTTGGACCTAACAGAAGCAGAAGATATTAAGAAGAGGTGGCAAGAATACACAGAAGAACTGTACAAAAAAGATCTTCATGACCCAGATAATCATGATGGTGTGATCACTCACCTACAGCCAGACATCCTGGAATGTGAAGTCAAGTGGGCCTTAGGAAGCATCACTATGAACAAAGCTAGTGGAGGTGATGGAATTCAAGTTGAGCTATTTCAAACCCTAAAAGATGGTTCTGTGAAAGTGCTGCACTCAATATGCCAGCAAATTTGGAAAATTCAGCAGTGGCCACAGGACTGAAAAAGGTCAGCTTTCATTCCAATCCCAAAGAAAGGCAATGTCAAAGAATGCTCAACTTACTGCACATTTGCACTCATCTCACACGCTAGTAAAGTAATGCTCAAAATTCTCCACGTCAGACTTTAATAATATGTGAACTGTGAAATTCCAGATGTTCAAGCTGGTTTTAGCAAAGACAGAGGAACCAGAGATCAAATTGCCAACATCCACCAGATCATCAAAAAAGCAAGAGAATTCCAGAAAAACATCTATTTCTTCTTTGTTGACTACAAAGCCTTTGACTGTGTGGATCACAATAAACTGTGGAAAATTCTAAAAGGGATGGGAATGCCAGGCAACCTGACCTGCCTCTGGAGAAATCTGTATGTAGGTCAGAAAGCAACAGTTAGAACTGGACATGGTACAACAGATTGGTTCCAAATAGGAAAAGGAACACATCAAGGCTGTATATTGTCACCCTGCTTATTTAACTTATATGCAGAGTACATCATGAGAAACGCTGGGTTGGAGGAAGCACAAGCTGGAATCAAGATTGCCAGGAGAAATATCAATAACCTCAGATATGCACACGATACCACCCTTATGGCAGAAAGTGAAGAACTAAAGAGCCTCTTGGTGAGAGTAAAAGAGGAGAGTGAAAAACTTGGCTTAAAGCTCAGCATTCAGAAAACTAAGATCATGGTATCTGGTCCCATCACTTCAGGGCAAATAGTTGGGGAAACAGTGGAAACAGTGGCAGACTTTATTTTATTGGCTTCAAAATCACTGTAAATAGTGAGTGCAGTGATGAAATTAAAAGATGCTTACTTCTTGGAAGGAAAGTTATGACCAAACTAGATGGCATATTAAGAAGCAGAGACATTACTTTGCCAACAATGGTCCATCTAGTTAAGGCTACGGCTTTTTCAGTAGTCATGTATGGATGTGAGAGTTGGACTATAAAGAAAGCTGAGTCCCTAAGAATTTACTCTTTTGAACTGTGGTGTTGGAGAAGACTGCTGAGAGTCTCTTGGACTGCAAGGAGATCCAACCGCTCCATCCTAAAAGGAGCTCAGTCCTGAGTGTTCATTGGAAGGACTGATGCTGAAGCTGAAACTCCAATACTTTGGCCACCTGATGTGAAGAGCTGTCTCGTTTGAAAAGACTCTGATGCTGGGAAAGATTGAAGGCAGGAGGAGAAGGGGACACCAGAGCATGAGATGTTTGGATGGCATCACCAATGCAATGAACATGAGTTTGAGTAAGCTCCGGGAGATGGTGATGGACAGGGAGGACTGGTATGTGCTGCAGTCCATGGGGTCGCGAAGAGTTGGACATGACTGAGCAACTGAACTGAACTGATATTTTATTTAATTTTTTTGACTTAGAAGATGGCAGAAAAATATGTTCATAAACTCTAAGACCTTTTAAGATATCAAATGCATTTTTTAAAACTAATGAATAGTAATGAAAATGACTTAAAAGATTTCTCATTAGATCTTTCTGCCTGCTTATTACTGTTCATTTTAATATGTTTTGCTGTATTTCATCTAGTGTGGTTTAAAAATCTACTAGGGATACAGCTATTGGAGTAATTTGCTTCCCTTGGAGTAAGTTTCTTCCCTTGTCAAATCATCACTGTGGTCAGATAAATTTCTGGTATTTTCAGAGTAAATTCTACTTTCACTTAGCTTATTATTTGTTGCTTTGTTCCCAAGAAAGAAAGTGACTACTTCCTCTCCTTAAGGTCTATTTATTTCATCTTTTGTATTCTCTCCAAGTATAGCTTCAGAGTTCAGCATTAAATCATCATATGATACTAGGCAGATCCAGTGATACAAGCATTTCTTTATAAATCAGTCTTCTGTGACTCCCTCCCAAAATGCATTATGTTGTGTAGTAAATGTCCATGGACATCACAAAATATGGCCTTCTTTGTTTCTACTCAATTTTTTGAGTTTGGTACAAGAAACAAGGTTTAGTTTTTGTCTATACTACAGAAAAACAACAGTAATCTTAACAGAAATTTAAAATAAGAAAAAAGATCATCAACCAAAAACTTATGACTTTTTCCATCTAATATCATATTTGGAATTGTGTGTTTCTGTGGATGTGAATGAATCATTGTTTTATCCCAGGACTCTAATTTACTGGAAGAAAACAATATTAGCAAGAAGCAGTTATACTTACTGGGTTAAAATAACCTATAGTTTAACTTACAAAGGACTACATAATTTAGCGTGTGCTTAGGCTTAACAGTCCTATGCAGAAATCAGCTTATAAACAATGTGGGAGTCTTGCAGAAAGAAACGGAATTGTGGAGAAGGTGGTTAAACTAAGAAACAGCAAAAAGGAAGAGTTTCTGGGAAAGACTGAGGACAGGAAGAGAAGGGGTGACAGAGGATGAGATGGTTGGATGACTTCACTGACTCGATGGACCTGAGTTTGTACAAGCTCTGGGAGGTGGGAAGGACAGGGAAGCCTGGCGTGCTGCAGTCCATGGGTTTGCAAAGAGTTGGACACGAATGAGCACCCACGCAGGTGCACAATTACCTTGTCTGTCTCCCTCACTCTACTATGGCCACTTTACTATTCTACAACAGATCTTTTTTCTCTGTATTGTTAGCCTATCAAATGTCTGACAGATATCAACTGAGCAAGATCTGCTTTAATGAATTAATGTTTATAACTAAGCATCCTTTTTTTTTTAAACAATGTGAATTATTTCACACTTTCCCATTCTATCAATGTCTCTTTTCTCAGGGTGAAAAGACACAGATATTAAGAATCAGGTAGTGCAGTCCAACAGAGGTCTTGGGAATAGGGAAGTCAGAACCAAACCGAAATGCCATAATTAGAAGAAGGGTCAACTTGCTGTGCTGTGACCAAGGAAAATCAGAAAAGAGAAAACTTCTGCAAAAGCTACAGCAAAAAATATACTACAACTGTGTGCAGAGGGATTTTTTTCCCCCTAACTTTTTGCAGTGTCTCTAGAACACAAAGTGTCAAGCATAAAGTACCATGAAGGGTACATGAAAAGTTTGGCAGATATTACTATTTGAATTATAATCCTACTGCTAGAACAGACACTATTTTGAAATATGACAATACCTTCTGATCTCTGTTCCCTTGTTCTTCATTATGGAGAACATTTTCAGGATAATAGGATGTCTGTGTTTTAGTAGCACATCTGTTCCTGTTTCATTGTCTTTACTTGAGATCATAATTCCCTCTTTGAGAATGTACAATTGGTGGCAAGCAGAGATGATTATGATGTAATAAACAGAAATGATGACTTCAGGTGGGTTATAATAGTTAAGAAACTGAGGTTTTTTTTTTGTTTCCAAGTAAATTCTTCTGCTGATTAACATGAGGAAAAGGAAACAAAAATGTATGCCATGTCTGAGCAGAATGGCCTCAGAACTAAACAATTTCTCAGTCAGATCATTTCTGACTTGTCTGTTTTATGGTTTGTGTCATGTCTGTGTGGCTACATACATTTATTATTGTCACATATACATATAATGCATGTATATATACAAACATTTGTGTATATATTTTATATAAATGTACATATAATCACTTTGAGTTTATTATTAGATAATATAAATAGTAGAAACTTTCTTTGGAACAGACTTGGATTGAATTCTGGCTAAAATACTTTGCTTCATGATTTTGGCATATTAACCAATTTGTATCTCAGTAGCTGCTTCAGTAAAATGTCAGATAAAAACGTCAACTTCTTTATTCTGAAAATTGTTGATGATGTTTTTAAAAAGCATTTTAAAATGCATGGACCAGGATGTCTGACACATGAAAGTGCTCAATATATGGCATGTGTGTGTGCTCAGTCATCAGTCATGCCTAACTCTTTGCAACCCCATGAACTCTAGCCCGCCAGGCTCCTCTGTCCGTGGGATTTCCCAGGCAAGAATACTGGAGCAGGTTGCCATTTCCTCCTCCAGGGTATCTTCCCAACTCAGAGATTGAAATAGATGTCACTATTGTTATTATTCTGCAAAAAGTCATCCCCAACCTTGTGCCAGATTTCTGTGCCCTACTTCATAGCATCTAGTGTTGTCTTTGCCAATGTCTTGCTCAGGTTCCTCAGTTCTGATTCCGCGTTTTGCCTTCAGCCAGGTAATCTAGCTTTCATTTTCCTACCTGCTTATACTTGTCTGCCAAACATTGGCCACTGCCGAACTGAATTCATACGAAGACATTTTAAAAAATTTGAAAATCTGATGGAATTTTCTTAAATAAAAACTTTTATGGAGCACTGATTTTGACTAACTGTATAAATTTAAATGAAATATTCTTTTAAGATTATAATGTTTCACAAAAACGCATACAAAATCAGGTATAGAATCTGTGCTTAAAGCTGTTTATAATTATAAATATCAACACTAGCTAATGGTAAAAATTCTACCAGACAAAAAAGAAATCAAGTATAAACATAATGTTGACTTCTAACATCTAAACTTTAATGTTACCAGTTAATTTTCTCATCTTAGGCCATGGAATTACAGGGTGCATATTCTTATATTTGACTTCTCTCCCTGAACATTGCTTATGACATCTAGCCATTTTGTCGCCGGGACGAATGAACTCTGACGGTTCTGTCTTCTCTTGTGTTGCCAGCTCAGGGCGCACTTTCTCAGAAAGTGTCCGGCTGTTACTGGGCCTTGTGGTGCGCGCTGTGGAGCGACGGGAGCCCTCACCTGGGTGCTGAGGGCGCTGTCAGCAGGAAGCGCTCGCTGAGAGCCTCTGGGGACTGCGCGTCCCTGCCTGGAGGGCCTGCGTGCAACCACCGGCCTGAGGCTTCCCCGCACGCCGACAGGTCCCGGTCGCTCCAGGCCTCCCAGCGGCTCCAGATGAGGCGAGGCCCCCGGCGAGACTGCGCTGCCGCCAAACGTCTCTTCGGCCCAAGCCCGCTTCCTTCCCTTTCCTTCCAAGGGTGTTCCCGCCTCAGGCCTCTCCGCCCATCTCCCCCTCAGAGTTAGCTGCCCGTAGCGTCCAGGCCGCCACAGCCCTCCTCAGGCAACCGGCACCGGAAGACACGGTTGCGCTCTTGCGCTTTCCGAGCAACCAGACGCTTTCATGAACCCTAGTGACCTAAACGGGCCTCCAGTGAAGAGTGGGCCGTCCCGGAAAAGGGTGAGTAGGGAGCGGCGCTGGCCGGTCACAGATGCTGACAGAAATTCCAGGAAGGAGGGCGGAGGCGGGGGATAATTGATAACGTCCTTCCTGGAAAGGGGAGAGCATGCCCTTGCTTGCATTCGCTTCCGGTAGACCCGGAAGGGCCTGCGTGTCACTTCAGTGCTACTCCCTGATGTGATTCGGTTACGGAGCAAATTGCATTTTGTTGATGCTGTGCAGGATAAACATGGCAAACACCAGTGAAAGTGGGGAAAGCAGATTTTACTTAGTAACTGTTGACAGCGGCTGAGCTCCCTCTGCTTGGTGCAGAGGTGGTTGGTCAGTTTGAAGGAAGAGGTATGTGGAGAGTTTGAGGGTCCCATTGGAGTCAGAGAAGTGAAGAGTTATCAGTGGTCAGTGTGATGTGATTGGTCACGTGTGCTTGTGAGCTGGCACTTAGCGGAGTTAGGATTCTTTCCCTGCACAAAATCCGGAAGACACTGGCTCTATCCATCCTGAGGATCCCGTTTCAGTAGAATGGCTCTTAGGTCTTTCAGAGAAGACACGCTCTAAGAGATTCACATTCACACCTGTGAGCCGTTTTCAGTAAAGGCTCCGAGAAAGGGAAGTCAGGGGCCTCTCCCCCAGTGTTGACTAGAATAGATTCTCTAGGCAGCATTGAAGCTTTCTCAGGCAGGAATTGAATGGGGCTCTGTGGTCATCCTAGGGACATGGAAGGTGTACCAGAGTTTGGCCAAGTCTCTTCCTGCAGGAGTCTCAACAGTTATGTGCTTAGGGTTCTTCATTGTTCAAAGCCCTGAGATGGGACTGTATTTGGAGACAGGGTCTTTAGGAGATAATTCACTTAAAATGAGGTTATGAGGGTGGGGTCCCTATACATTAGAGTTGGCGTCCTTGTGAGAAAAGGAGGAGATGCAAGAGATCCCTCTCATTACACACAGGAGAGGGTTGAAGACAGGGGAATACAGCAAGAAAGTCACCATTTGCAAGCAGAGGAGTGTTCTCCCCAGAAAACAAGCCAGCTGCTTCCTTGATCTGGAACTTCCAGCTTCCAAAAGTGTGAGAAGATAAATTTCTGTCGTTAAGCCACCCAGTCTGTGGTATTTTATAATGGCTGCCCTACCTGATTAATACACATATGTACACACTACATCTGAAATCATACAAGGTATTAATTTTAATACACTGTGAGGATACTTTTGTACAAGTATACACAGACACATTTTTACATAGAAACCACAGACAAAAATAGTTTGTTTTTTAAACTAAGTATGTTTACTAGATATGCTAATTTCAGTCTCCCTCTGGGACTAAAAGATTTGTTTATAGTTAAGCAGCATTTATACTCATTTATACTAACTTCAAAAACTAAAGGCATTGCCAAAAGATGAAATGTGAATTGATTTTAACGCCACCAAGTGGACTAAATCAGAATGTTTTTCACGACAAAAAAAAAAAAAAAAAATGCCTCATTTGAATGGATTAACCTCTAAAATATAATTAATGAAAAGTATTCTGAGAATAACAGAACCCAGGACCCTGCCTTGAACACAATACATATCCTGTCAACAGCAGTTCTGTACTCCACGGTGACCTAACTGGGAAGGGATTGCGGAAAAGAGGGGATGTATGTATGCACGTGCCTGATTCACTTTGCTGCACAGCGGAGACTAACACAACACTGTAACGCGACCATACTCCACTCAAAACTTGGAGAAAACTCACACTCGTTCCGTTCCTCCACATCCACTGCTTATCATACCGCTGCACAGATATACACACACACACATCCATCTCCTTGCCATTTGAGGCTTTCATAACCTTTGACTATTAATTCCATAGAGCTATTTCATTTTGTGTTTAATACAGTAATTTATAAACAGAAGCGATATGTCTCATCTTTTGACAGGCTTCATCCAATAGTTAACAAGCTGAAATAATGATATATCAACATTATTATAAAAAGAGTGGAGTTATATGATAGTAATTTATCATAAATAATGGAAGTCAAACTTTATATTTTTATTAAAATCCTGGATAAATTTCCTAATCTAGGATAGTGCACAAAATTATGTAGACCAAAGAACAGGATTTACTACACTAGTTATGTGTGATCATGGTCCCCGATAGACTCTTTGTTCTTCAGAAAATTTTGGTTATTTTTCATTTTTTATCACTATTTCTATAATTGTGAGAGGAAAATGGCCAACACCAAATCAATTATCACTGTTTTGGCCAATTTAAAAGCATTATATATATGAGGTAAATCTTAATGTATGTAAAAACAGAAAAGTTAGGTCACACTCTGTGTTTAAATCAGTCCATACAGAAATCAGCAACTGGATGAAAATAAGGCTAAAAATAGCCTTCCATCTGTGGAATAAAGTAAAAATATTTAGTCTATGAAAACTCCTTTGGGACAAAGGTGCTATCATTTTGCTGCCTCCAGATATTCTTAGGAACTAAAGAGGAATGATTTCTCTCAGGATGATATCTGACACAAACAACGATCACACAAGACCCACACAGTTTTACTCAATGATGTTTCATAATTCTTCTTTCTTTGAACCTCTTGTATGTCACGAGGCTTCAACCTTTCAGTATGTATGGTTGAATCTGGCTAAATAGCTTCTGTCAATCTCTACTTAAATTCAGTTCCAGTCTGCCTTTGTCAGTCTGGGCTGCTACAATAAGGTGCCAAAGACTGGGGAAGCTTGTGAACAACAGAAGTTTGCTTCTCCTGGTTCTTGGGGCTTGAAATTCAAGATGAGGGCACCAGCACGGTCGCGTTTTGAGGAAAGCCCTCGTACAGGTTGCACAGAGCCCCATGCACTCTTTGCCCTCCTGTGGAAGAACAGGCAAGGGAACTCTCTGGGTTTCCTTATAGGGGCTCTGATCCCACTCACGGAGGCCCTGTGCCCCCATGCCTAATCACCTCTTAAAACTTCACCTCCAAATCCCATCACATAGGAGATTAGGTTTCAACATGCTGTTTTGTTTTGATTTTTTTAAATTAGAGCATAATTGCTTTACAGTGTTGAGTTAGCTTCTACTGCACAGCAAAGTGAGTCAGCTGTGTGTATACACGGATCACCCCTTTTTGGATTTCCTCCCCACCTAGGTCACCGCAGAGCCCTGAGTAGGGTTCCTTGTGCTGTACAGTAGGCCTCATTAGGGATCCATTTTATGCACAGCAGTGTACACACGTCAATCCCCACCTCCCAATTCATCCAAACTCCCCTTTCCTCCCTTGGTGTCCGTATGTCTGTTCTCTATTTCTGTTTTGCAAATAAGATCATCTATGCCATTTTTCTATATTCCACATGGATGTGTTAATATATGATATGTGTTTTTCTCTTTCTGACTTCCTTCACTCTGTATGACAGTCTCTTTGTCCATCCACATTTCTACAAAGGACCCGATTTCATCCCTTTTTATTGCTGAGTACTATCCCACTGTTTATATGGACCACATCATCTTTATCCACTCCTCTGTCAAGACATTTAAGCCACTTCCATGTCTTGGCTCTTGTAAACAGTGCTGCATTGGGATGCACGTGTCTTTTTGAACTGTGTTTTTCTCTGGTATATGACCAGTCATGGGACTGATGGGTCAGGAAAAGAATCTACCTGCGATGCAGTAGATGCAGGAGACGGGGGTTCAATCCTTGAGTTAGGAGATCCCCAGAACAAATGCCTGGCAACCCACTCCAGTATTTTTGCCTGGAGAATCCCATGGCCAGAGGAGCCTGGCAGGCTACAGTTTACATGGTCACAAAGAGCTGGACATGACTGAAGTGACTGAGCACATAGCACATGGCAGTTCTATGTTTAATTTCTTAAGATTCAACATATGATTTTTGGGAAAAGAGAAACATGCAGTCTAAAGAAGAGTCTGTATAATATCTATATTAAAAAAAAAAAATTGCCTACAAAACTGTGAAAAGCACTTCTAAGAGATACTTTTAGATAAATGTTGTTTAAACAAAGTTTGGCAGACCTGGTCCTAGAACTAAATACAAAATCTCTCCAAGAGATCAAGAAGAGTGAGTTTGTTCCTTGACGGTGTAGAAGAGGGATGGTCCACTGCTCCATGCCGCCTCACTGTCTGTTCCTCCTTAACAAAGAAGCAGCTCATTGTATCAGGTCATGCTTTGGAACTCTAATGAGACCACTTTACTAGTGGAAAGATGACTGTGCATCCATGCTCAGAGACATGGATGCAATCCTTCTGTGTTCTCCCTTCTTCCTCCTGTCCCCTGGATACCAAAGCAGGGCGTGCTCTGCGGAAGTCAGCTCTGAGAGAAGTTAGGGATTGCTCTGGAGCTCACTTTTAGGATCTTCTGTTCATGCTGCAAGATCAGTAAAGACAGCCAAGGCTGCCATGTTGAAATATTTGTAAGTATTGTTGCTTGGTGAGCAATCAGCCTCTGAAAACTGATTTATAGTAAAATTTAGACATATGGGGTAATCTGAAGATTCTTTAGCATTACATTTCTTTGGGATTGGAATGAAAACTGACCTTTCCCAGTCCTGTGGTCACTGCTGAGTATTCCAAATTTGCTGGCATATTGAATGCAACACTTGGCAAGGCATAATATTTTAGAATTTGAAATAGATCAGCTAGAATTCCATCACCTCCACTAGCTTTTTCCAGAGTGATGCTTCCTAAGGCCCACTTGACTTCACATTTCAGGATGTCTGGCTCTAGGTGAGTGATCACACCATTATGGTTATCTGGGTCATTAGAATCTTTTTTGTACAGTTCTTCTGTGTATTCTTGACACCTCTTCTTAATATCTTCTGCTTCTGGTAGGTCCTTAACGTTTCTGTCCATTATTGTGCCCATCTTCACCTTGGTATCTCTAATTTTCTTGAAGAGATCTCTAATCTTTCCATTCTATTATTTCCCTCTATTTCTTTGCATTGTTCACGTAAAAAGGCTTTCTTATCTCTCCTTGCTATTTTCTGAAAATCTGCATTCAGATGGCTGTGTCTTTCTTTTTCTCTTTGTCTTTTGTTTCTCTTTTCTCAGGTCTTTGTAGGGCCTCCTCAGACAACCACTTAGCCTTGTTGCATTTATTTTTCTTGGGGATGGTTTTGATCACCATCTCCTGTACAGTATTACAAACCTCCATCCATAGTTCTTCAGGCACTCTTGTCTACCAAATCCAATCCCTTAAATTTATTTGTCACTTCCACTGTATAATCATAAGGGATTTGATTTAGGTCATACCTGAATGGCCTACTAGTTTTCCTTACTTTCTTCAATTAAGTCTGAATTTTACAATAAGGAGTTCATGATCTGAGCCACAGTCAGCTCCTGGTCTTGTTTTTGCTGACTGTATAGAAATTCTCCATATTTGGCTGCAAAGAATATAATCAATCTGATTTCATTATTGAACATTTGGTGATGTCCATGTATGGAGATATCACTTGTGTTGTTGGAAGAGGGTATTTGCTATAACCAGAGAATTTTCTTTGCAAAACTCTGTTAGCTTTCACCCTGCTTCATTCTGTACTCCATAGCCAAACCTTCCTCTTATTCCAGGGATCTCTTGACTTCCTACTTTTGCATTCCAGTCCTTTATGATGAAAAGGACATCTTTTTTGTCAACATCCGTGGGATCATACAAAAAGCAAGAGAATTCCAGGAAAAACATCTACTTCTGCTTCATTGACTACACTAAAGCCTTTGACTATGTGGATCACAACAAACTGTGGAAAATTCTTAAAGAGATGGGGATACCAGACCACCTGACCTGCTTCCTGAAAAACCTGTATGCAGGTCTAGAGGCAATAGTTAGAACCAGATATGGGGCAACAGACAGGTTCAAAATTGGGAAAGGAGTACATCAAGGCTATCACTCTGCTTATTTGACATATATGCAGAGTACATCATGCAAAATCCAGGCTGGATGAAGCACAAGCTGGAATCAGGATTGTGGGGAGAAATATAAATATCCTCAGATATGCAAATGACACCACCCTAATGGCAGAGGCCAAGACGAATTAAAGAACTTCTTGATGAAGGTGATAGAGGAGCATGAAAAAGCTGGCTTAAAACTCAGCATTCAAACAATGAAGATCATGGCATCTGGTTCCATCACTTCATGGCAAGTAGATGAGGAATCAATGGAAACAGTGAGAGACTTTATTTTCTTGGGCTCCAAAATCACTGCAGATGGTGACTGCAGCCATGAAAATTTAACAGTGGTTGCTCCTTGGAAGAAAAGCTATGACAAACTTAGACAGTGTATTAAAAAGCATAGACATTGCTTTGCTGACAAAGGTCCATATAGTCAAAGCTATGGTTTTTCCAGTAGTCATGTATGAGCTGAACAATAAATAAGTCCATTTTCTTTGATGCAGAAACAATACTCCTAGAACTATTTTCCCAAAGACATTAAGAAGAAAAAGGTAAATGCGTAACTATGTACCAAACTCTTAGTATATTTTAGCCAGTGTTGCTGAATAAAATTGTCTGTGATGATGTAAATGTTTTTTACTTGCACGGTTGAATATGGTAACCACTTGTGGCTACAGAGTACTTGAAATGTAGTGTGCAGCTGAGGAACTGAATATTTAATTTCTTTTACATTAATTTAATTTTAAATTTAAGTAGCCATGTGTAACTACCATATTAGACTACACAGTAAGACACATATTAAGCAATTCTATGAAATATTTAACTATTAACTTTGCATATTAAATTAATAAAAGTGTACTTTATACTCAAGTATTTGTTGTTGTTTAGTTGCTAATGCTTGTCTGACTTTTGTGATCCCATGGACTGCAGCACACCAGGCTTCCCTGCCCTTCACTGTCTCCCGGAGTTTGCTCAAACTCAAGTCCATTAAGTCAGTGATGTCATCCAACCATCTGATCCTCTGTCACCTCTTTCTCCTCCTGCCTTCAATCTTTCCGAGCATCAGGGTCTTTTCCAATAAGTCAGCTCTTCACATCAGATGGCCAAAATGTTGGAGCTTCAGCATCAGTCCTTCCAATGAATATTCAGGGTTGATTCCCTTTATGATTGACTGGTTTGATCTCCTTACAATCCATAGGACTCTCAAGAGTCCTCTTCAACAGCACAGTTTGAAAGCATCAATTCTTTGGCACTCAACCTTCTTTATGGTCCAACAATCACATGTACATGCCTACTGGAAAAACCATAACTTTGAACTATGGACCTTTGAACTATATGGACCTTTGTCAGCTAAGCAATGTTTCTGCCTTTTAATATGCTGTCTAGGTTTGTTATAGCATTTTGTCCAATGAGCAAGCCTCTTAATTTCATGGCTGCAGTCACCATACACAGTGATTTTGGAGCCCAAGAAAATAAAATCTGTCACTGCTTCTTCATTTCCCCCTTCTATTTGCATGAAGTGATGGGACCAGAGGCCATGATCTTCTTTTTGTGAATGTTGAGCTTTAAGCAGGTTATTTCTTACTTTCCTGTTTCACCCTCATCAAGTATTAATACCAGCTAATTATTATCAACTTTAACATCTGCCTATTAACTTTATTCTACTTTTGTGAAAATTGTAGCAAAAGAAAGTTAAATAACTTGCAAGGTACATCCACTTTGTAAGTGATATCACTGAAATTTTAGACCAGGTAGGATTATGCTTTAACTCATGATCAGGCAACTAAGTGGCTTCCTTAATGCTGCACTGACTTCCCATCATAAGAAGACTGTCACATATACTTGGGACCGACAAAAGATGAAAAACTAGGAAACTAAGAAGCAAAAATTAATAATTAGGGAAAAAGGAAAATACTTATGACCCATGAAACAAACAGAATGCAAAAGAATACAAACTTTGAGGTTACAACTGCATAAAAATAATATGAACAAGTTAATAATAATATGTGAATTTGAAAACAAATTCTTTTCTTAGTGATGAGATTATGGAAAAATGTTGTGTGTTTGTTGTTAACTTTTACTAGCTTTAATTTTCTTTTTGATCTTTTTTACTGAACATGTATCAACATTAGCGTATGTGGAGACAGATAAAATTCACCTGGTGGTGCTGGTTTGGTGGTTTAGTCGCCAAGTCGTGTCTGACTCTCTGTGTCCCCATGGACTGTATAGCCTGCCAGGCTCCTCTGTCCATGGGATTCTCCAGGCAGGAATACTGGAGTGGGTTGCCATTTTGTTCTCCAGGGGATCTTCCCAACTCAGGAATCGAACCTGGGTCTCCTGCATTGCAGGCAGATAATTTACCAACTGAGCTCTGAGGGAAACCAGAAATTCACTTGACTCTCTTTTAAATTAGGATAATCATAGGATTGACCAGGAGTCTGCAAACAGTGTTACAAGGTTCTCCTCTAGCTTTCTATTTTCCTTGCTAATAATCTTCAAATTTCTTTAAAATGAAAAGTGCAACCAATCTCATGGAACTAACGATGCTTTATCCAAGCTGGTTATAATTATGTGTCTCATTCTTTGTCATGTTGTGCAGTCTATGGGATCACAGTCAGACACAACTGAGTCACTGAGCATGCACACCCATTCCCAGCTGCTCTTGTATACAGAAATGGCCATATTATCTGATTTTAGCTAATTGGACATAAAGAGAGGCAACTTGGGAATCCAAGAAGGATTTTACTTCTTAACAAAAGGAAGACCTCTTTTTTACCTTCCTTCTTGTTTAGGAAGGGATGTGGTGATATCCTGCTTGCCTGGGGCTACAACTGCAGCTTCCCTGGAGGGAAGGATGAGAGATAAGCAAAAAATACCCACATCCCTGGTATAATTTAGATGCTAGTTAAAGAAATATACTCCACAATTTATTTGTAAAAAAAAAGAAAAAAAAACTTTTGTCTATTAAAGCCACATTTGGTAGAGTGTTCTGTTGGTGGTGGTAGTTTAGCTGCTCAGTCGTGTCTGACTCTTGTGACCCCATGGACTGTAGCTCACCATGGGATTTCCCAGGCAAGCATACTGGAGTGGGTTACCATTTCCTTCTCCAGGGGACCCACATTTTCTGCATTGCAGGTGAATTCTTTACCACTGAGCCACTAAGGAAGCCCCAGAGTGTTCTGTTACCTGCAGCTTAAAATTTTCCTAATGGATTCAAGGTCCTTTACCTCACAAGCTGTGGTTTCCATTGTGTGGAAGATGCATGAAGGTGGAAAGCTAGGTATTAGCTTACTCTGTGGTACAGGCTTTCCATAAACCTCCACGAAAGCAGAATTTCAATGTAAACCTTCAGACCACAGCTGAAAAGACTTGCTAAGGAGCAGAGTAAAAATCTGTAAAGCAACAGGGACTTAAAAGATCCACAAATGCCTATTTTTAAATTCTGCTTCTCAAACATGAATATATTAAAGTTATTGAAGTCTTTCTACAGATGATATTTGGACTGGCATTTCTGTAAGTGGAAGAGATTATCTTTTGCTTACAATTTGTCACTTCTAACTGACTGTAGATCACAGCAGTTTAGAAGCTTAACCCCTTTAAGTTAGGCTCTTTTCCAGCATTTAGAAAAATCCTTTCAGCAGGCTGATAAAAATAGCAGCAGCAAAGCAATTAGATGTAATCCCAAACAGCTGCAGTCCAAGTCAGACCTATAAATGCTTTCTCCTATTTTAGATACACAGAACTCAAAATTCTCCTGTTAGGTCCTGACAAAGTGAAAAGTTGCTCCAAATAATATGCATTGACATTCAACTGTAATGCTCCATCCAGTTCTCATGGCAAACCTTGACCATCAATGTCAGCAAAACTTAGTGCAATAGTCATTTTGTGTGTAGATTCACTGGCACAAAATAATTGAAAATTGGATTTCAGTTCAACAGGAAACATTTCACAATTGCCTACTACTTCTAAGTACTCTCAAAAGTTGGACATTAAGATGAAT
Source organism: Muntiacus reevesi (assembly GCF_963930625.1). NCBI lineage: Eukaryota > Metazoa > Chordata > Mammalia > Artiodactyla > Cervidae > Muntiacus > Muntiacus reevesi. The sequence continues at coordinate 84,954,406 of NC_089258.1, forward strand.
ATGATCCAGTCTTTGCCCTCAAATATCTCATAGTCTAGAGGGGAGTTGCAATATATTTTTTTCTCCCATGCTATGTATACTCTTTAATCTTAGATCTATAATATTGCACACCTTAGACTTTGAAGATACCTATGGCAATGCAAATTCTCATTGATAATCAGTTTCTCAACAGTCAGTTATTTCTAAGATACTATTATATAGGTAAATAACCCATGGGACGTTGGTTAACTTCCAAAGCAAAAAGAGGAGAATATTCTGCCCTAAGCCAGTTGAATATAATCTAAGTTAATAATAATCAGGCAGTTTAGCTTTGCTCCATCATACAGTTTATTGAAATTTTACAGATATCTAGAAATGGCTTTTTTTTTTTTTTTTTTTTTTTTGCTAAATAGCTACAGGATTTATTATCCCCTCTCAGTCAAATGAAATGGGTTTTGATTGCTGGTCAACTTTCTGCAAGTAGCTTTTTGTAAGAAAGTAGACTATTTCTATTGCAATAATCATATTTTGTACTGATTTCAGTTATTGAATCTTTTTAGTGTCCTCTTTGAGCTAGTTATGAAGAAACTTTCTTTGGGCTTGTGTGTCCTCTCCACCAAAAAAGGAAGATGCTACAAGTTCTTTGTTTCATAAAAGTCAGTAACAATTCCCACGTGATAGCTCTAGGGCTATGGGAAACAGGTACCAAAAGGAAAACATAAGTGCAAGAGAGTTATTGTAGGTAATTCCTGTGAAAGAAAAGAGAGACAAAAGGAAAAGTAGGCAGAGAAAGACTTGTGACCATGATGCTGGTCTCAAACTTGTAAACAGAGGGGGATGGAAGAAGGATGGGTAGGAAGACCCAGACTCTGTGTAGCTCTGAGAAAGTCTCAACCAGCCCACTAGAGTTCCAATGCAAAGATCACCCATGGATCTTTCTGAAGCACACTCTGTCATGGTTGGAGTCTGCCCAGAAAGTACATGACCTTGACTTGAAAGCTGAGACAGACCTTGGAATTGCTGGAACTTTAGCTGACTTTCTTTAGGCAGGTCCTCTTTTGAAAGGAGCTATAAACAGTTCACCTTCTTGACTGTAATAGTGAGCTGGTAATCACCGAATAGAGCTAGGTGTCTACATAATCTCACTATTGCAATGTATTCCATTTAATGCCATTCTTCAAAATACTGTCTTAACAGTAGGAACCATTGCTTTTTAGGACCACTTCTATCACAATTTGCATCATAGAGAGATCCAACTGTCATTAACCAGATGAGGTCGCCATTTTATTTCAGGAATACTCGGAAATCAAAGTCTATGCCCTGACCAGCAATGCTGAAGCTGAAGTTGAATGGTTCTATGAAGACCTACAAGACCTTCTAGAACTAACACTCAAAAAAGATGTCCTTTTCCTTATAGGGGACTGGAATGCAAAAGTAGGAAGTCCAGAGATACCTGGAGTAACAGGAAAATTTGGCCGTGGAGTAGAAAATGAAGCAGGCCAAAGGCTAACAGAGTTTTGCCAAGAGAACACACTGGTCATGGAAAACACCCTCTTCCAGTGACACAAGAGAAGACTCTACACATGGACATCACCAGATGGTCAATACCGAAATAGGATTGATTATATTCTTTGCAGCCAAAGATGGAGAAGCTCTATACAGTCAGCAAAAACAAGACCAGGAGCTGACTGTGACTCACATCATGAACTCTTTATTGCCAAATTCAGACTCACATAGAAGAAAGTAGGGAAAACCACTAGACCATTCAGGTATGACCTAAATAAAATCCCTTACAATTATACAGTGGAAGTGAGAAATCAATTTAAGCGACTAGATCTGATAGAGTGCCTGAAAAATTATAGACAGAGGATCATGCCATTGTACAAGAGGCAGCGATCAAGACCATCCCCAAGAAAAATAAATGCTAAAAGGAAAAATGGCAGTCTGAGGAGGCCTTACAAATAGCTATGAAGAGAAGGGAAAGGCAAAAGAGAAAAAGAAAGACATACCCATTTGAAGGCAGAGTTCCAAAGAATAGCAAGGAGAGATAGGAAAGCCTTTCTAAGTGATCAGTGCAAAGAAATAGAGGAAAATAATAGAATGGGAAAGACTAGAGATCTCTTCAAGAAAATTAGAGATACCAAGGGATCACTTCATGCAAAGATGAGCACAACAAAGGACAGAAATGGTATGGAAGCAGAAGATATTAAGAAGAGATGACAAGAATACACAGAAGAATTAGCAAAAATGATCTCCATGACCCAGATAACCACAATGCTGTGATCACTCACATAGAGTCAGACATTCTGAAATGTGAAGTCAAGTGGGCCTTAGGAAGCATCACTACAAACAAAGGTAGTGGAAGTGATGGAATTCCAGTGAGCTATTTCAAATTCTAAAAGATGGTGCTGTGAAAGAGCTGCATTCAATATGCTAGCAAATTTGGAAAACTCAGCAGTGGCAACAGGACTGGAAAAGGTCAATTTTCATTCCAATTCCAAAGAAAGGCAATGCCAAAGAATGCTCAAACTACCACACAATTGCACTCATCTCACACACTAGCAAAGTAATGCTCAAAATATTCCAAGCCAGGCTTCAAAAGTATGTGAACCGTGAATTTCCAGATGTTCAAGCTGGATTTAGAAAAGGCAGAGGAACCAGAGATCAAATTGCTAACATCCGTTGGATCATCGAAAAAGCAAGAGAATGCCAGAAAAACATTTACTTCTGCTTAATTGACTACACCGAAACCTTTGTTTGCGTGGATCACAATAAACTGGAAAATCCTGAAAGAGATGGGAATACCAGACCACCTGACCTGCCTCCTGAGAAATCTGTATTCAGGTCAAGACACAACAGTTAGAACTGGATACAGAACAACAGACTGGTTCCAAATCTGGAAAGGAGTACGTCAAGGCTATATATTGTCACCCTGCTTATTTAACTTATATGCAGAGTACATCATGAGAAACACTGGGCTGGAGCAAGCACAAGCTAGAATCAAGATTGCTTGGAAAAATATCAGTATCCTCAGATATGCAGATGACACCACCCTCATGGCAGGAAGCGAAGAAGAACTAAAGATTCTCTTGATGAAAGTGAAAGAGGAGAGTGAAAACTTGGCTTCAAACTCTACATTCAGAAAACTAAGATCATGGCATCTGGTCCCATCACTTCATGGCAAATAGATGGGGAAACAATGGAAACAGTGAAAGATTTTATATTCTTGGGCTGCAAAATCACTGCAAATGGTGACTGCAGCCATGAAATTAAAAGAGGCTTGCTCCTTGGAAGAAAAGCTATCACCAACCTAGACAGTATATTAAAATGCAGTGACATTACTTTATGGAAACAGGTCTGTCTAGTCAAAGCTATGGTTTTTCCAGTAGTCATGTATGGATGTGAGAGTTGGACTATAAAGAAAGCTGAGTGTTGAAGAGCTGATGCTTTTTAACTGTGGTGTTGGAGAAGAGTCTTGGGAGTCCATTGGACTGCAAGGAGATCCAACCAGTCCATCCTAAAGGAAATCAGTCCTGAATATTCATTGGAAGGACTGATGCTGAAGCTGAAACTCCAATTCCTTGGCTACCTGATGTGAAGAGCTGACTCATTTGAAAAGTCCTTGATGCTGGGAACGATTGAAGGCAGGAGGTGAAGGGGACAACAGAGGATGAGATGGCTGAATGGCATCACTGACTCGATGGACATGAGTTTGAGTAAGCTCTGGGAGTTGGTGGTGGACAGGGAGGCCTGGCATGCTGCAGTCCATGGGGTCACAGAGAGTCGGACATGACTGAACTGAACTGAACTGAACGTGTAAAATATAAGACTGAGTTCTTACCACATGACTCAGGACATAGAGTGAAACCAGAGTCTTGAACAACATTACCAGGACACAGATATATATATATATTTATCTCCCGCCCCATCTCTCTCGGCTCCTTCATTTCCATCTTAATTTGAGGATTTGCCTTCCACTTGGTTTGTGGGCTTCCCTAGTGGCTCAGAGGTTAAAGCATCTGCCTGCAATGCAGGAGACCCAGGTTCGATCCCTGAGTTGGAAAGATCCCCTGGAGAAGGAAATGGCAACCCACTCCAGCATTCTTGCCTGGAGAATCCCATGGAAGGAGGAGTCTGGTAGGCTACAATCCATGGGATTGCAAAGAGTTGGACACGACCGAGTGACTTCACTTTCTTTCTTTCTTGTCGATTGTTGAGAAACCATTCACATCCTATGATTTGAGAGACAAGGCTGGATGTGGGAGACAGCCCCAAAACATAAGATGCCCTTTGTACTAGGTCATAGCACAATTTTTAGGTAGTATTCAACAAGTTTCATCTTTTGACTAAACGAACTACTCTTTTTATGATTTTCTTTATCTATTTGATATCACCATACTATAAAAATCACTAGTTAAAGCTCCTCCAACTTTTTCTTACAATTACATTCAGTGTAAAATCAATAGACAATGACATAAACAGATGGAGATATATTCCATGTTCCTGGGTAGGAAGACTCAATATTGTGAAAATTACTATACTACCAAACACAATCTACAGATTCAATGCAATCCCTTTCAAATTAACAATGGCATTTTTCACAGATCTAGAACAAAAAATTTCACAATTCATATGGAAACACAAAAGACCTCGAACAGCCAAAGCAGTCTTACTTGAGAAAGAAGAATGGAGCTGGAGGAATCAACGTTCCTGACTTCAGATTATACTACAAAGCTACAGTCATCAAGATAGTGTGGTGCTGGCATAGAAACAGAAATATAGACCAATGGAACAAGATAGAAAGCCCAGAAATAAACCTATGCACCTATGGGTACCTTATTTTTGACAAAGGAGGCAAGAATATACAATGGGGCAAAGACAGTATCTTAAATAAAAAATGCTGGGAAAACTGGACAGCTACATGTAAAAGAATGAAATTGGAACACTTCCTAACACCATACACAAACAGAAACTCAAAATGGATTAAAGACCTAAATGTAAGATCAGAAACTATAAAATTCTTAGAGGAAAACATAGGAAACACACTTGATGACATAAATTAAAGTAAGATCCTCTATGACCCACCTCTTAGAGTAATGGAAACAAAAACAAAAGTAAACAAGTGGGGCCTGATTAAACTTAAAAGCTTTTGCACAGCAAACAAAACTATTAGCAAGGTGAAAGGACAACCCTCAGAATGGGAGAAAATAATAGCAAGTGAAACAACTGACAAAGGATTAATTTCCAAAATATATAAGCAGCTCATACAACTCAATACCAGAAAATCAAACAACCCAATCAAAAAGTGGGAAAAAGACCTAAACAGACATTTCTCCAAAAAAGACATACAGATGGCTAACAAACACAGGAAAATATGCTCAACATCACTCATTATTAAAGAAATGCAAATCAAAACTACAATGAGATATCACCTCACACCATTCAGAATGGCCATCATCAAAAAGCCTACAAACAATAAATGCTGGAGAGGGTGTGGAGAAAAGGGAATGCTCTTGCAATGTTGGTGGGAATGTAAATTGATAAAGCCACTATGGAAGATGGTATGGAGATTCCTTAAAAAACTAGGAATAAAATTACCATATGAACCAGAAATCCCACTCCTAGGCATAGACCCTGAGGAAACCAAAATTGAAAAAAGACACATGTATCCCATTGTTCATTGCAGGACTATTTATAATAGCTAGAACATGGAAGCAACCTAGATGTCCAACAGATGAATGGATAAAGAAGTAGTGGTATATATACACAATGGAATATTACTCAGCCATAAAAAGGAGCACATTTGAGTCAGTTCTAATGAGGTGGATGAACCTAGAATCTATTATGCAGAGTGAAGGAAGTCAGAAAGTGAAAGATAAATTTGTATTCTAGCACATACATACAGAATCTAGAAAAAACGGTACTGAATAATTTATTTACAGGGCAGCAGTGGAGAAACAGACAGAGAGAATAGACTCATGGACATGGGGAGAGGGGAGGAGAGGGTGAGATGTATGGAAGGAGTAACATGGAAACTTACGTTACCGTGTGTAAAGTAGATAGCCAACGGGAATTTGCTGTGAGGCTCAGGAAACTCAAACAGGGGCTCTGTACCAACCTAGAGGGCTGGGATGGGAGGGGGACTGGAGGGAGGTTCAGAAGGGAGGGGATATATGTGCCCTATGGCTGACTCATATTGAGGCTTTACAGAAAAAAACAGAATTCTGTAAAACATTTATCCTTTACTTAAAAAACAAATTAACTTAAAAAATCAATCCACAGTCAGTCAAGAGTACTCTGTCCATGGAATTCCCCAGGCAAGAATACTGGTGTGGGTAGCTATTCCCCTCTCCAGGATATCTTCCTGACCCAGGGGTCAAATCCGTGTCTCCCACCCGGCAGGCAGATTCTTTACCACCTGAGCCATCAGGGAATGTGAAAGTGTCATTTTTCCCGTATACTCTCCAAAATTGCAAATCATTAAAAAAAAAATTAACCTTTGCTAATTGTATAGGTTAAACTGGCATTTATATTCTTTGCTACCAGTAGACCTGTCTTATAAGAAATTCTATCTTTGGCTATGTTTTACATATGGTAAGGTAAGTTTCCATGAAGGAATTCTTCATGATGAAAGAAATGTAAATTCTAGATTCATGTTAATGTTTTATAAAGTTTATTTTATGTGTATGTATTTTTCAGTTTGGGCTTCCCAGGTGGTGCTAGTGGTAAAGAACCCTCCTGCCGATGCAGAAGACTTAAGAGATGCTGGCTCCATCCCTGGATTGGGAAGATCTGCAGGAGCACATGGCAACCCACTCCAGTATTCTTGCCTGGAGAATCCCTTGGATGGAGGAGCCCAGCGGGCTGCAGTCCATGGGGTTGTAGAGTTGGGCATGACTGAAGGGACTTAGCAGCATGCACACACATGTTTTTAAGTGATTGAGTAACTACATGATCCCACTAAAAGATGTTACACCACTGAACATCTACAAAGTAAACATAAGTCCTTGTACAAAATACTGTTTACTATGAGACTCATCACATGTGTGGGGAACAAATGCATCATTTCTTTCTTCTTTAATCATTCCAAGTTCCCTTGGCTTATTGGCAGGAATCCCATCAGTTTCCATTGACACTTGTCTTCTCCTGACTTTTAAGTGTTCAAAGAGCCAAGAGGCTTACCAGGTGCAAAGGTAAGTCAGCTTTCTCCTGGCATCAAGAGTAGAAGGATCTGGAGACTAAGAAAACCCTAGAGTTGTCATCATTAGAGCAGAATCTTGCAGTCCTTTGGAAACTTGTGCATAAGGTAATACCCAGTCCACATGTCTACACGGCTTCTAACATGGTGCCACTGTGGGCTTCAAGTTACAGCTCTGTTATTTAACACGCATATATACAGCCAGTATTCCCCAAGGAAAATTTCTTTTTTTTTCCCCAAAGAAAATTTCTTGTCAAGTATTTGGATTTATAGCAAATACCAGAAGTAGCTACACTTCAAAGTATGTTTGCTTTAGGAACTCAAGCACCACCCCCCACCCCAAGGTGATGTTATTTCTAGGAAACATTAAAAGTGCCTGCTACTGATCTTGGTTGGAGATTTGTAATTCACTAAAGAACTCTTCCTAACACTGAAATGAAAGCCCTATTCTTGGTAACTCTTAGGTTCTTGGATTACGTATTTCTGAAGGGTAGAGATTGGGGGGGTGGGCTTCCCCAATGTCTCAGCAGGTAAAGAACCTGCCTGCAATACAAGAGACAAAGGAGATGCAGATTCAATCCTTGCTTAGAGAAGATCCTCTGGAGGAGGAAATGGCAACCCACTTAATACTACTGCCTGAAAAATCCCGTGGATAGAGAAGCATGGTGCTCCAGAGAGTGGGACGCGGCTGAGTGTGAGCACAACAAAGGTAGAGACTAGAACCTGAGCCCATGTCATACTTTTTAACAGCCTAAACTTAGTGGCTGCCAACACAAGAATTTTAAATAAAAAGATGATCATATATCAAATGAAAGAAAGGCAAAGTTTTGTTTAGGTGCTTCCAAACAGGATTGGAATGGTTGGGCAAAGCCCTCCTTTCCCTTCCCAGTAAATATTGTACATACCGGGGTTCACAGGAGTTGCAATCCTGCCCATACCATAAAGGAGTCTGTCAAGAGCTAAATGGCCACACTAAAAGGCTCCTAAGTGAGGTCTGTTCCAGATAAAGTCTCAGTTTGTATATATAAGAAACTCTGGTTTTGAAGACTTTATTTTAAAGACTTCCTTTGAAAGGAACCTTTTGTTAAACGTCCTTGTCTTGGCAGATATAGTCTACCCTGTAGAAATACATAATCCAAGAAACTTAAGAGCTATCCAGAATAGATTTCTCCATGTCACTGCAAATGACATAATTTCATCTTTTTTAATGATTGAGTAATATTCCACTGTATATATGTACCACATCTTCTGAATGCATTCATCTGTCAATGGACATTTATGTTGCTTCTCTGTCTTGGCTATTGTGAACAGTGTTGCAACAAACATTACAGGGTGCATGTGTGGTTCAGTGGTAGGATTCTCGCCTGCCATGCAGGAGGCCTGGATTCAATTTCTGGCCCAATGAAGCCACTGTGTTCCCTTTTTAGGACTTCTGGTAGCTCAAACGGTAAAGAATCTGCCTGCAAAGCAGGGGACCAGGGTTTGATTCCTGGGTTGGGAAGATTCTCTGGAGAAGGGAATGGCAACCCACTTCAGTACTCTTGCCTGGAGAATCCCATGGACAGAGGAGCCTGGCAGGCTGCCGTTTGTGGGGTTGCAAAGAGCTGGACACAACTGAGCAACTAACACAAACATTACAGAGCATTTATCCTTTCAAACTGTGGTTTTCTCCAGACACATGCTCAGCACTGGGATTGTTGGGTCATAAGGTAGCTCTGTTTTTAGTTTTTTAAGGAACCTCTACACTATTCCCCTTGGTGGCAATTTACATTCCCACCAACAGTGCAGGAGAAGTCCCTCTCCCCCCACCCTCTCCAGCACTCACTGTTTGTAGACTTTCTGATGGTGGCCCTTCTGACTGGTGTGAGGTGACATCTCATTGTAGTTTTGATTATCATACAAAGTGAAGCAAGTCAGACAGAGAAAGATAAATGTCATGATATCACTTATATGAGGAATAGAAACAATAGATACAAATCGATTTACCCAACAGGTACCGGGTCACAGACTTAGAAAACAAACGTGGTTCTCAAAGGGGAAGTGTGGGGGGGGGATAAACTGGGAGTCTGGGATTGACGTGTACACACTGTTATATTTCAAACAGACAAGCCACAGGGACCCACTGTGTGGCTGGTGGGCCAGGGACTGCTGCTCAGTAATCCGTAATAACCGAAATGGGAAGAGAATCTCAAACAGAATGGACATGTATGAATGACTGAGTCACTCTGCTGCACAGCTGAAGCTGACCCAGCGGTGCTAATCAACTACGCTCCTGAAAGTCTTAGAAAGAGCTGGTTTCCAAGAGCTCCTAGGTCTTTAACCTCTGACTTTTTCCTTCCAAATTTATTTATTCATGAGAAATAAACTTATTGATTCATGAATCTAGGGTAAACCATATAGCCAGGGATTTAAAGGTGAATTGGACTTGTCCACAACAAGCTCATATTTGAGTAGACATGTCAACAAAAAAACAAGGCGGGAACTATGAACAGAGGGCTAAGGAAAAACAGAAAGTGGCTGAGTGCCTGTACAAGAGCCTCAGAGTGAAAATAGGGTTTGAGCTGGTTCTAAGCTAGCTGTGAGCCCAGTCAGACGCCACACCTGCCCTGCTCTTCATTAGGAGCACTGACTTCTTGATCATACGTGGTTCAGCATTATCTCCTTCCCCCTCACACCTGTCTTCTGGAATATATAGGCTTTTTCTCAAATAATGGAAGATTGCTTTTCAAGAAATGATAGAATTATATTTGTGCTTCTACATTAGAGCCTAAAGATGTGCTCTGAATATTCATCTGTAAAAGGTACTGAATGATTCCTCGGGTGAAGACGAAGCAGAGCCATGTCAGGAAGAGGGAAATATGTATATTTATCTAAAAATATTCAGAGGGAAATTAAAGACAGTAGCAGGTTTGCGAATAAATAAAATAATTTCACTGGGATTTCTGAAAGAGAGCCTACCGTTGCTCACTATAGGAGGGGAAAAAAAAGAGTTAAGGGCAAAGGAGAGGAGTTGTGAGCTATATCTAGAAAGATAGATTGTGAGGTCCTTCTGTGCATAATAGTTTCAAAGAAAAGGTTTCATTCAGGGGGGCATACAGTGAAGTTTGAAATTTAGGGAGATAATTATCTAGGCAATTCAGAAGACGGGCTAAAATGAGAAGGGATGTCAATAGGAAGTCTGGTTAGGGGAAGATTGCAGTGAGGATAAGGTAAATATAGCAGCATTTCCTACAAAAAAGCAACTGGATTAGAAATCCTGTGAATTGGAAAATATAGGATGGTGATGGTGATTGATAGGATGGTGATTGATTCAACTGTATGGGGAAATAAGTTAGAGTCTACCTTGGATGCGTTGGTGGATAGTGATTCCATAATCCAGACTAGTGAGCAAAGCGGAAGCCTAGACTGTGAAGGGTGAGTGAGGACGGTCACACATGGTAAGCTTTAGAGGCCAGAAGCAAGCTCTAATGGGCGTGTGAGGAAGTGGGAACAGGAGTCTGTGCTTTACGTGCAACTGGTAGCCAGAGAGCAAAACATAAGTAGTTACCATTATGAGTGCAGTAGTCACAGCCATGGCTGTCTAAATCTAGAAAAAGAGTTTAGAAATGAGATAAATAGAAGGTCCAGGATGAAACCTAGAGAACATTTAACTGATGGCAGAGAAAGAAAATCCAAAGAAGGAAATTGAAAATGTCTCATTAGAGATGTAATAAAACACAATTTTCTCTTAAAATGAATTTTCATTCATTGATTAAGTCATTTTACAACATTTATTGTATGCTTACCATATGCCCAGGAACTTGTTAGAATTGGGAACAAAATTTTTCACAAGGAAAACATACTTCCTGCTTTGTTAAGAGTTTGCATAAAAGAAAGAAAGTGTGCGTCTGTGAGAAAATCAGTTAAAATTTGGACAGTCTCGAGTTGGACTATATATGAACATAAACAGACTAGACAAGAAAACAGAGGCTTTTTAGAGACAAACAGAAAAGGAGGAAAGAATGGAAAATTAAAGAAAAAGCAAGGATACAGAAATAGAAGAAGAAGCAGAAGAAATTTGTCTCCAAAATACAAAGGGCTAAAAGTCTTTCATGATATGCTGTGGTAAGGGAAATACACAGTGGGATTTGTTACAAAGGAGCTTATTGTTAACTTTAGAGAGAGTATCTATAATGAAAGAGGAGACGAAAAAATAAAGTGCATAATTCTGTAAGAAAATTTATTCTGTTTTTCAACAAACAAATAACAAGAAATTAAGTGGATGTAGAAGAAACTGCTACAAATTAATAGAATCAATTGACATGTGTGGGATTTGTCTAGATTCAGTCTTCAAAAATGAGTTGTAAAACATCTTTATTAAAAATTAAAAAAAAATCCTTAGACAATTTAGGAAATGTGAACATTGGATGTTTTATGATGCTATTTTTTAAATTTTGTGTATGTAAAATTGGTATTGTGCTTATGTTTTCAACAGAACTGATCTTTTGGAGTAACACATTGATGTCTGAATGAAACATGAGTGAGTTTGTGGTTTCCTTATCCAACAATGTGCATATGGAGTTGGGAGAGGGGCAGTGTTTGTGGGATGCAGATTGGTTCTGTGCTGAAATTGGTTAAATCTAGTGACTAAGGGAAGAGATTTTGAAACTTTTCTCTCCTGTGATTATCTGAAATTTTCATAATAAGAAAGAAGTAAAATGATCAGAAACATACAGAAAATAAATGAGAAATAATTAAAATTAAATGAATCATTTCTCTTTCTTCAAAAAGTTTGCTGTAAGTATATTGGCAAAGTTTACCCCTGGAAAGAATATAAAACAGTGGCAAAGAGTAGGCTTGCTTATTTATTATTTATATAATATTTGCTGAGGCCTAGGCAATGTGCTAGACACAAAGAATATACACAAAAGACATAATTTATGATAAAGGGCAAACTCTGGAGAAATGTGTTCTTTTAAAAGTGACTGCAGTTAGGAAATGAAAGAGATCACTGAATGTTAAAGAGGTGTCAGTGAGGCTTAGGCCTGTCCTGTCAGCATGGAACCACCAGTCACATGTGGCTGCTGAACCTGTGGCTGGGGCTAGCAGGACTGAGGAGCCTCAGGTTTCAATTTAATGTAAATTTATCTACATTTTAGAATTTAAGTAATGTAAAACGTTTTGGGATTATGCAACTTTGTTATTCTGGTAGAATAACAATTCACTCTAACTGTTGGATCAGGTAAGATATTATTGTTGTTTTATAGTACACATGCTGAGCTCCATCATCATTTCAAAGGTTACACATAAACCTGTCATCAATGCAGTTGTTGTCCACAGACTGATTCACTTTGAATGATTTCTTTTTCTAAGCACCAGTTTAATACTGTGATGTGTTTATTTGAATATTTTTTTGCAGACAGAAAGAGTTGCAGTGGTATCTGTGTAATTGGCAATTAAACTGAAATATTTATTATAGTTATAATGTAATTCAATCATTTTTAATTAAAATATAAATATGGCAATTAAAACTAGCTGCAGGAGAACAAAATGAAAAAGTTGCTTGATTTGCAAAAACAATCTTGGGGTAGGAGGACAATGCTTAGTAGACATAAATTGATAAGAAATTAATCTTATTAGCCAAATAATAATTGAAGAAATTAGTTATTTAAAATAAAAATTAAATATTCCCCAATTTTATAAATTATTGTTTACAGAATCTAAGATTATAATATTGGCTAGCTATAAAACAGCTTAGGTTTTTCAGTTCAGTTCAGTTCATCGTTAGGTTTTTACACACAGACAAAAATCCAATTTTAGACAAGAGACAGTAAAATAAACCATTATTTCAGTTAGGAAAATTTGATTACTGAATAATGAGGAAAATATTTTAATTTTTAAAAATTGAAAGATATTCAGTTAAGCAAACTACTGACTACTCATATTACACCTTTCCAACAATATCAAAGCTCAGTTGATTCAAAATTTGAAAAATTACAAATGCTTTTCTTTTTGCCTAGAACAGTGATGGATTATAAAACACACCACCCAATTAAATATCTGGGCATGTTTTGTCTCAATGGACTATCAAATTTATGAGGCAATGTCGCCAATTTGCACTCTAAAATACCAACCTTAGGGCAAACATACTTTTGACTATTTTATATCTCTCAAAAAAGGATTTTAGCTAGATATGGAAAAAAAACAACTGATTTTTATTACTATGAAGGGTGCTCTATACTAAGTCAAAAACATGGATTTATTATGCTTTTAAACTAAGAGATTGATAGCTCACTTATTGCTTTATTGCACTTTGTGATAAACATTGAAAATACACTTAAGTTTTGGAAGTATACTGTAAAAAGTGTCATAAATATATGAATCAAAGTCAATTTTTGGAATTTCTGAAAAAAATTAAAGAATATATTTAAGGATCTTCAGTTCTTTGCCAGTGCTCATTGATTGACCCATGCATGCTGAGTCTCTTCAGTCGCAACTCTCTGCAACTCTTTGGACTGTAACTCACCAGGCCCCATTGTCCATGGGGTTCTCCAGGCAAGAATACTGGAGTGGGTTGCCATTTCCTCCTCCAGGGGATTTTCCCAACTCATGAATTGAACGCTAGACTCCTGGGGCTCCTGGAAGACTTTTTAAAAAGGTTTATTGTACTGTTAAATTCAAAATTTTCTTGAAACAAAAAAAAGTGTTTGCCAAATATTCAATTGTGGTTAATCACTCAGTTGTGTCCAACTCTTTGCAACCCTTTGAACTGTAATTCTCCAAGCTCCTCTGACCATGGGATTTTTTAGGCAAGAATTCTAGAGTGGGTTGCCATTTTCCTCCTCTAGAGAATCTTTATAACCCAGAGATCGAACCCGCATCTCCTGCATCTCCTACATTGCAGGTAGACTGCTTACCCACTGAGCCATTGGGGAAGCCCATAAACATTCAATAATTAAAGACAAAATAGTCATATGAATTAGGATTTTTTTGTACTCCATATGAAGAAACTAAATTTAAAGCTTCAAAGAAAAGAAGAATTTGTTTGTGAGCTGACTAGACAGGCACTAGAATTTCTTTTGAAATTAAGACTTTTGAAAATAAAAATCAATGTTAAATTTACAAATTTTTCTAATATAAATCAATACACACAGTGAATTGTGCTATGCAAATCAGCTGCAAAATTACAAGAATAATTTTTAAAGGATTTATTCATATTGTCAAATTCAGAATCTCTCTTCAATTTTTGGAGTGTCTCTTTGAACTCAATGTTAGTAATCTTAAAGTGACAAAAAAATTGTGAATTTACATAACTTGGACAGATGATGCTTTTGCTTCAGAGTCAAATAAACTCTCCTACAAAAGATGGACACATTTTATCAATACAGGTATGAAAATTAATGGAAAATTACTTTTTCATTTTTACTTCAATCACTGGAAAAATTATTTATGCTGTGAATGACTTGAATATGTAAATCTAATCTTTCAACTACAAATGTTATGAGCTAAATAGAGATCAGTCATATCCAATGAAAATTTAGCATCTGAACTGAGATGTGCAAAAGGTTCAAAATGCATACCAGATTTTAAATACTTCACACAAGGAAAAGATTAAATATCTCAGTATATTTGAGTTGATTACATCTTGAAATTATAATATTCTAGATTTACTTGACTAAATGAAGTATGTATCAATATAAGTCTCTTGCTCTTTGGAAGAAAAGTTATGACAAACCTAGACAGCTTATTAAAAAGCATAGACATTGCTTTGCCAACAAAGGCTCTTCTAGTCAAAGCTATGGTTTTTCCAGTGGTCATGTATGGATGAGAGAGTTGGACTACAAAGAAAGCTGAGCACCGAAGAATTGATGCTTTTGAACTGTGGTGTTGGAGAAGACTCTTGAGAGTCCCTTGGACTGCAAGGAGATCCAACCAGTCCATCCTAAAGGAAATCAGTCCTGAATATTCATTGGAAGGACTGATGCTGAGGCTGAAACTCCAATACTTTGGCCACCTGATGGGAAGAACTGACTCATTAGAAAAGACCCTGATTCTGGGAAAGGCTGAAGACTGGAGGAGAAGGGGATGACAGAGGATGAGATGGTTGGATGGTATCACCAACTCAATGGACATGAGTTTGAATAAACTCTGGGAGTTGGTGATGGACAGGGAGGCCTGGCATGCTGCAGTCTATGGGGTTGCAGAGTCGGACATGACTGAGTGACTGAACTGAACTGATCAATATCAATTATAGTTTGGTTATACTTTCTTACTGTGGATATTAGAAAATGTTAAAGTAAATTTCTGACTCATTATATTTGTACTGGATGGTTCAGAATCAGGAAATGCATATAATCAGAACAAATATAGCAAGACAAAAGAATGTGACAGTATTATCTCGTATCAGAAACTGGTTTAAAGCCATCTATTCTTAAAATAACACTTCCATATGAGCAGAGCTAAGAGAAAAATAAGAAAAAGAAGAATGATAAATTGTTCTAGAGGAAATAAGTAGGAATTTGAAGTAGGAATAGAGAACAGTGAAGAGAAGAATGAGAAAGAAAGAAAGATACTTGTGACTAAGTTCACAGAAATATCAAAGGGACATTTAAGAAGCAACTACACTAATAATGATTTTTTTTCAGTCTTCTATATGGATACATAACATGAACTTACATGTCCAGTATGACCAAAATATTTTTCCAATAAATTCTACTATATATATATTAATGCTTTGTGAGAGTGATGTCTTTGGGGAAAATCAAGGAAGACAGACTATGTTCCGCCTCCAAGCTTCAGTTTAGTTGAGTTGCCCAGTCGTGTCCAACTCTTTGCAACTCCATAGACTGCAGCACGCCAGGCTGAGATCATTCTGTCGTTTTTGAGATTGCATCCAAGTACTGTATTTCAGACTCTTGTTGACTATGATGGCTACTCCATTTCTTCTAAGGGATTCTTGCCCACAGTAGTAGATATAATCATCTGAGTTAAATTCACCCATTCCAGTCCATTTCAGTTCGGTGATTTCTAAAATGCCGATGTTCACTCTTGCCATCTCCTTAGCTATATTTGTAAGGATGGGAAAATACTTCTTTATTTCCATTTTGAAAGGACTGCCATAGTTGTGATGCTGAAAATGTAACTATCATGCAGTTCAGAGAGATGTTGTCAACAGATCATAAATAGAAAGAAGAGGGTACAAGGACAATGTCAGGGAAGAGCTGACCAGAATTTAGACTTTACTCATCCATCCATCCATCCATCCATCCATCCATTCATAAATATTCGTGAGTGTTTAAAACGTGCAAAGAACTATGCTATGGTCTCAATGTCTGTCTTCTTCAGAAATGCCTGTGTTGAAATCTTAATGCCCAATGTGATGGTGTTAGACGGTATTTTGTTATAGCAGCCCAAACAGACTAAGACTGTTTAAATGCTTGACAAACAGCAGTGAAAAAAATTACACTCTTTTTCTTCATATGGCTGATATTTTAAAGAAAGAAACAGACATCTAGACATCAATCACCTAATTATTTAAATTACTTCATAAAAAGAGTTTTGAAGAGCAATGCATGCTTTTCTGAGAGTCTATTAGGTGACTTACTAGGTTTGGGAGTTATAAAAGATTTCCTAGAGAGATCAGGGTTTGAGCTGAGCTCTAAAGCAGGCAGTAATTAGGAAAAGGTGGAAAGGGAGACCATTTCTGACAGGATGAAGGCATATATTAAATTCTGAGCCAGAAAGAATATAAACTTTTAAGGAACTCAAGTTGACTTACACGGCTAAAATTAGGAGGGCTAGGAGAAGGTTAGCAGTAGATGAAGTTGATGAATTAGGCAACGACTAATTAGGCAAGGACTAATGGCTTCACCTTGGAAGCCATGTGGATGATTTCAAGTTTGTTCTAAAGACAACAAAAAGTATTTAAATGATTTAGCACAGTGATGGAGGTATGTGTGTATTCATGAAAGTGAAAGCTGCTCAGTTGTATCCGACTCTTTGTGACCCCATGGACTATGCAGTCCATGAAATTCTCCAGGCCAGGATACTGGAGTGGGTAGCCTTTCCCTTCTCCAGAGGATCTTCCCAACTCAGGGATCAAACTCAGGTCTCCCACATTGCAGGTGGATTCTTTACCAGTTGAGCCACAAGGGAAGTGTATTCATGAAGTGACATAATTATATTTTTATGTTTCACTTTGGCTCTCAAGTGGGGAATACACAGATGAGAGGAGAGAGGAGAAGACAAAAAGATCAGTTAAAGACATTTGCCAGCTGCAAAATGATATAAATGTGGGCACGGATGATTTTAGTGCAGCTGGGGTAACATAAAGAGGTTCCACCTATTCAGAAGTGACAGAATTTTAGATGTGGTATATATGGAGAAACGGAGACATAGATAACTCTCAGTCTGCTAGGTTTCATAATCAGATATGAAATATGGGCATTCACTAGAAAAGAGCATATGGGAGGAGGTGTGTCTTTAGTAGGAAGATAATGAATTAAACTTTGAATAAATTGAAATTCCAGAGCACTTTGGCATATAGTTAAGACAGCAGACATATACAGTTAAAAAGGCAGGTGTTAACTATTAAAAGACATCTAGGTAGGAGGAGAGAAAGGTGCAGAGGTAAAGGCAGAGAGAAAGAGCAAGGAAAAGGACTCTCTGTGTGTGGATGATAAATAAATCCATTCATTCACTCATTTCACAAATATGCAGAGAACCTACCATGTGCCAGGCACTGTCCTAGGCCCTGAGGATAGTCTAGTAAACATAAATTTCTTACCCTTATTAGCTTATATTCTATTAACAGACAAGTAAGAAACATAACTGACAGGCAAATTATATGTTAGAATGTGGTATACAGTGGAAGAAAAACAGCATGGAAACTGAGATTCAGAGCCGTGAAAGTGGGCACTCCAAAATGAAATCAGATGGTCAGGGCGGGGATGACTGACAAGGTGACATCTGAGCAAAGACCTGAAATCAGTGAGGATGGGGGCCGCCTGTGTATCCAGAGGATGAGCATCCCAGAGAGAGCAGCTGGAGCACAGGGGCGAAGGAGGGAGGGCAGCTAGGTGCTCAGGAAACAGAATAAATCACTGTGGCCAGTGCAGAATCAGTGAGGAGGAGGGTTGTGGTAACGCAAACTGATACAGCCTCTGTGGAGAACAATACGGAGATTCCTTAAAAAAAAAAACTAGGAATAAAACTAGCATACAACTCAGCAATCCCACTACTGGGCACATGCCCTGAGGAAACCAGAATTGAAAAAGACACGTGTACCCCAAGTTCTCTGCAGCATTACTACAACAGCTACGACATGGAAGCAATCTAGATGTCCGTCCATAGATGAATAGATAAGGAAGCCGTGGTACATACACAAAATACAATATTGTGTGTATGGACAGGCACTTTAACCAGCTAAGCCACGGTGCCAGTAATGGAATATTCAGTTCAGTTCAGTTCAGTCGCTCAGTCGTGTCCGACTCTTTGCAACCCCATGAATTGCAGTACGCCAGGCCTCCCTGTCCATCACAAACTCCCGGAGTTTACTCAAACTCATGCCCATCGAGTCGGTGATGCCATCCAGCCATCTCATCCTCTGTCGTCCCCTTCTCCTCCTGCCCCCAATCCCTCCCGGCATCAGGGTCTTTTCCAATCAGTCAACTCTTCGCATGAGGTGCTCAAAGTAGTGGAGTTTCAGCTTCAACATCAGTCCTTCCAATGAACACCCAGGACTAATCTCCTTTAGGATGGACTGGTTGGTTCTCCTTGCAGTCCAAGGGACTCTCAAGAGTCTTCTCCAACACCACAGTTCAAAAGCATCAATCCTTCGGTGCTCAGCTTTCTCTGTAGTCCAACTCTCACATCCATGCCTGACCACTGGAAAAACCATAGCCTTGACCAGACGGACCTTTGTTGGCAATATTACTCACCTGTAAAAAGGAACACATTTGAGTCAATTCTAATAAGGTGGATGAATCTAGAGCCTGTTACACAGAGTGAAGTAAGTCAGAAAGTGAAAGACAAACACTGTATATTAATGCATACATATGGAATCTAGAAAGATGGTATTGATGACCCTATGTTCAGTGTAGCAAAGGAGACACAGACATAAAGAACAGCCTCTTGGACTCAATGGGGGAAGGAGAGGGTGGGAAGATTTGAGAGAATAGCATTGAAACATATACATTACCATATGTAACATGGATGACCAGTGCAAGCCTGATGCATGAAGCAGGGCACCCAAAGCTGGTGCTCTGGGAGAACCTAGGGGGGTGGGGTGGGGAGCAGGTGGCAGGGGGTTCAGGATGGAGGGGACACAGGTATATCTGTGGACGATTCGTATTGATGTATGGCAAAAACCATCACAATATTGTAAAGTAATTATCCTACAAGTAAAATAAGTAAAATTTTTAAAAGAAAAATAATTTAAGAAGTCAGAAGAAAGAGGAAATAGTTAGATCCAGAACACAGTATTACAGGTCACTGCAAAGATATTAGCATTTACTGTGTGAAGTAGGGAATCACTGGAGGGTTTGAGTAGAAGACTGACATGATCTGTTTTATGTTTTTATTGGAAAACTCTAGATGTTGTCTTCAGCATGCCTGTTACATAGGTGACCATCATCCCAGTTTCCCTTGGACTGAGGGGTGTCCTGGGGCACTTCACTTTCAGTTCCAAAATCAGAGAAGTCGAGGTGAGAAGTTCAAGAGTAGAAGTAGGATAATGAGTTCAGAGGCCACCTCAATAATCTTCTCAAGCAATCATGGCACTTTGGATCAAGATGGGAGCCACGGAGACGGGCAGAAGTGATTCGACTACAGGTTTATTCTGAAGTAAGAGAGAGCTGGGCTTGTTTACCAACTGGATCATGGTGTGTGAGAGGAGAGGAGTCAGGCATTACTGATCCAGCAGTCCCACTGCTGCGTGTACATCTGGAGAAAATAATAATTTGAAAGGATATATGCACACCTCATTGCAGTACTACTTACAGTAGCCAAGGCCTGGAAGCAACCTGACTGTCCACCACGAGATGAATGGCTGAAGAAGAGGTGATACACACACATGATGGAACATTACTCGGCTACAGGAAGAATGAAATAATGCCGCCTGCAGCAACATGGACGGATGCCGAGCTTGTCACAGGGATCGAAGTGAGTCAGAAGAGAAAGACAAATAACATATGATAGAGTTTATATGTAAAATCTAAAAAAAAATAGTTACAAATGAACTTATTTACAAAACAGAAACAGATTCACAGACATAGAAAGAACAAACAAGCAAACTATGGCTACCAGAAGGGAAAGTAGGGGAAAGTTAGGGGTTTTGAATTAACACACACAGCGTTATACATAAAATAGACAACCAGCAAGGGCCTACTGTATAGCACAAGGAACTCTACCCAATGTTCTGTAATAGCCTATACTGGGAAAAAACCGGAAAAAGAATAAATATACACATATGTACAACTCTCCGAATCACTTTGCTGTGCGCTGAAAGTAAGACTGCATTGTAAATCAACTACACACCCAGATAAAGGAAGAACTGAATTAAAAAGGAATCACCGCGTCTGAAAAAACTGACGTCGGAAGCGGGGAATGACATCAGCGTCGTGACAGTGTAAGACATTCCTTGTCTTACGTCCCCATTTTTAACAATAAATTATACATCTGTCCAAGAACTAAAGCACCACTGTGGGAGTTGTGGGATCCAGAACCATCAGTCAAGGAACGTGGAAGAGGTCTCGCTTCCCATGCATTTGGTAACAGGCAGACAGAACTCCATGTGGGTACAGAACCAGCAGAGCCAGTGACGCTGCTTCAGCTTCTCTTGCTACAGTCAGATATAGCCCTTGAAAGTACTGGCTGGACAGAGACCCATGGGAAAGAGAACATATGCAAGAGTTCAATTTTCCTAAAAGGAGACTCCAGCATATCACTGGAGAAAATAAACAAACTACACAGAAATAAAGAAGTCTGGTCACAGTGGAAATGGTAAGAACTTTTCCAGCGCCATGCCCCCCACTCCCTGCAAGTTAACTGTGCATGGGGCTGAATTATCCCATGGTTGAGCATCTTTTCAAGCTTCCCAGGTAGCGATAGTGGTGAAAAACCTGCCTGCCAGTGCAGCAGACCTAAGAGATGTGGGTTTCATCCCTGGGTCAGGAAGATCGCCTGGAGTGCACGGCAAGTCACTCCATCATTCTTGCCTGGAAAATAGTCCATAGGGTTGCACAGAGTAGGAGGCTGCTTAAACAACTTAGCACACACACACGAGAATCTTTTTATGTATCTGTTAGTCATTTGGATGACTTCTTTGGTGAAAATGTCTATTTAGTTTCTCTGCTCATCTTTTAACCAAATCTTTTTGCTTGTTGGATTGTATGAGCTCTTTATTTATTTTGGATACTAACCCCTTATCTGACTTATGGGTTGAAATATTTTCTCCCATTCCATTTGTTACCTTTTTGTTTCTTAATTGTTTCATCTGTTATGCAGAAGCTTTTTAGTTTGATGCAGTTCCACATGCATAATCTTTGCTAGTGCTTTTGATGTCATAGCCAACAACAACAACAAGCACTGCCCAGACCAATGCCAAATAACTGCACCCCTGTGTTTTCTCTTAAGAGTTTTACAGTATCACTATCAGGTCTTACAAGTCTTTATGTCAATTTTGTGAATGGTGTAAGATAACAGTTCAAATTCACTTTTCTGCATGTGGTTATTCAGCTTTCCCAATACTATTTGTTAAAGAGAATATATATGCCCCTTTGAGTGTTCAAAATATCTAAAAAACACAACTTAATAATGAAACAAGCAATCTGATTTAAAAACCAATGGACAGACGACCTAAATAGACATTTTTCCAAAGAAGACATCCAAGTGCTTAAGAGGTTCATGAAAAGATGCTAGACAACATTAATCATCAGAAAAGTGTAAATAAAATCTATACTGAAATATTCTCACACCTGTTAGATGGCTATCATCAAGAAAGTGAGATGAGTGGTTGCCAGGCATGTTGAGAAAAGGCGCTCCTTGTCCACTGCCGGCAGGACTGCAAATTAGTTCAGTCACTACGGGAAACACTGATGGAGGTTCCTCAAAAAAATTAAAGTAGAACTATCGTATTTCCAGCTATCCCACCTTTGGATAAGTATCCAAATGAAAAAGAGAATACTAAATGAATGAAAAGAGAATACTGAAATGAAAAGAGAATACTGAATGGATATCTGAATCCCCATGCTTACTGTAGCATTATTCACAGTAGCCAATATATGGAAACAACCTAAGGGCCCATCAAAGGATCACTAAAGAAGAAGACGCAAATGTACAATTCATATAAAATGATAATATTTTTACTCGGGCATGAGAAAGAAGGAAATCTTGTTATTTGGAATGACATGGATGGACCTTGAGGGCATTATGCTAAGTGGGACAAGTCAGGTAGAGTAGTACAAATCTATATTATTAATTATGCATGCATGCATGCTAAGTTGCTTCAGTCATGTCTGACTCTTTGCTACCCTATGGACTGTATCCCACCAGGCTCCTCTGTCCATGGGTTTTCTCCAGGCAAAATACTGGAGTGGGTTGATATGTCTTCCTCCAGGGGATCTTCCCAACCCAGGGATTGAACCCACGTCTCTTAAGTCTCTTGCCACTAACACTGGGTTCTTTACCCCTAACACTGCCTGGGAGGCCCACAGAAAATAACATTGTATTTTAAACTTTAAGTTCAAAAGTTTAAAACTCTAAAGTTTAAACTTTAAAGTTGCTAAGAGACTATATCTTTTTGTGTACCACACACACAAAAACAGTAATTATGGGACAGAAGTGTTAGCTAGCACTATGTTAATAATCACACTGCAATATGTAAATCCATCAAATCACTATGGTGCACACCATAAACTTACACTATATTGTGTGCCAATTATATCACAATAAAAGTAAATTTTAAAACTATTGAATTTCATTAACTGAGATGAGAAAGGGTATGCATGGAGGTAAATTTTAGGGAGAAATATTTGGGTCACATTGAGCTTGAAATGCACATTAGACAATCAAGTGGAGACATTCATTAAGCAGTTAGATATGTAAACATGAGGCAGAAGGGTAAGGTCTCAGCTGGAAGTCTACTTTGAGAAGATAAAAGAAAGAAAATTATGTTTAAGCATGAAAGATTAGATGAAATCATCAAAGGGTTGATAAGAAGAGGTTCCAGGGCAGGAGAAAACTGTATACACATGAAGCATATGGAATATACGGATTCTAATATCTAAATGTCTAACATTTAAAATGGGAAGACAGCATGACAAAGAAGTTTTGAAAGATGAAATTAAGAGCATAGGAAGGAATTAGGATTGAACAGTGGCCAAAGAGAAGAAATTAAAAAGCTGACTTTCTCCAACAATTCAAGGAAAAGACTGACTATTCTTTGAACACAGTCCATGATATAAAAGGTTGTCTCCAAAACTGGTTTTACTTTTTATTGCTTTTCCTGGCCAGGCTATGAGTCATGTGGGGTCTTAGCTCTCTGACCAAGAAGGGAACCTGCACGACCTGTAGTGGAAGCTGCACCTCCTCCAGTGGAAGCGCAGAGTCTTCACCCCTGGACCCACCGGGGAAGCTCCACCGCTGATATTACACCCGCATCCATCCGTCAGTCTTGATTTACGTGGCTAAAACTAGCTTCGGGTAGCCTCACTTTTAAAGGTCAGCAAATCAGCATCAGCCTCATTCTAAAAACTGATCTTCTGAGGCTGAAATCTTACCTCTCCCTTAATACCCTCACTTCTGAAAATCCATCAGGCTCTGTACTCCAAAGCTCCGCAGACTCTGCTGGTTCTTAACAGAAAGACCGTGTGTTTTTTTTTTCATACAGTCCCCCACTTCTTTGCACACAATTCATTCAGCTTTCTGTTTCAAATAAAGAGTGGTAGTCCTTTGACAGAGTTTCAGAAAGCAGAGAGGAATCAACAGTGTTCAAAATGACTGAGAAGTTAAAGAAAATCAGAATTAAGAGTGATCACTGAATTTGTCAATTTGGAGATTACTGATAACTTTACAGAGTCAGTTCAATGCTGAGGGACTCAGACTACAGTAATTTGGGTAGTAAGTGGGAAATTATGAAGATGGAGATGTATCTTGTGTCCTTTAATAATCTCTGTGTCCTCCAGGCAACCATTGATTTTCTTTTCAATGTAACAGATTAATTTGCATTTTCTAGAATTTGATATGATAGAAAGTACAAAGTGTTTAGTCATTTTTTCCCCCTTGGGTGCCCTTGTGTGACATATTTATTTTGAAATCCATCAATGGTGCTTATATGTTTTTTATATTATTGAGAAGTATGTTCTATTGCTATAACACTGTTTATTTATACCTCTTTTTATGGATATTTTAACTGCTTCCAGTTTTAGCTATTACAAATGAAAGTAGTACAGAAATTGGAAAAAAAATAAAATGGAGACAGATTTTAAGATATATTCTCAAAAAAATTTAAGAGATTATTTTAAAGCTAAATTTTAATTTTGGAATGGTTTTAGACATATAAAATTGTAGAGGAATGGACAGTTCCTTTGTATTCCACACCCAGTGTCTCCCGCTGTCAACATATTACATTACTTTAGAGAACACCATTTTCAGATATTCCACTCTGAACAGAAGAGACAATGGCAGCTGTGATTCAGAAGCCAGAGGAGAAAATGAGGTTGAAGTGTTCTTGTGGTTTAAATTGATTCTTTTCACTGGCGCTTCCCTGGTATCCAGTGGTTACTGCTCGTGCTTCCACTGCAGGGGGCACAGGTTCAGTCCCCGATCAGGGAACTAAGATCCCACATGCTGTGCAGAGCAGCCAAAAAAGAAGAAAAACAAAAAAAAGCCTATTCCTTTCACTGGTTTTGTTTGTCTGCTAGTTTAACATAGAACTGATCAGCTGTCTAAACGATCAGAATAATCCTGAAGACAGAGAAAGGATAAAGATAGCTTTGTGAGGTGACTTCTCAAGAGTTTGTAATTGACATTCTTTGTGTTTGACAAAACTCTTATGCTTAGTTTCATTTGGTTGAATGTACATCGCACTGTCAAGAACATTTTAGGAAAGAAAAAAAAAAAAAAAAGGTTGTTGGCCTTAAAGCTGAAGTTATTATTACCAGCTCATGTCCACTGTGGTTTACCAGCTCATGTAGACTATGATTATGTAGTGAAAATGTCCAGGACCCTATCAGGCCTCTCTAGTACAGGCATTATCATGTCCTTTGCCAAGCTTTGGTCTGTAGAAAAGAAATTTAGCAAAAGAGTGAGTTTGATCAGAGAACTAAGAAAATGCAGAAACGAGGGAAAACAGTCAAACAAGACAAAATAACAACAGTTTGGTCATTAAGTAGTCAAGACCTTCTGGTTCCTCCTCGAGGACTATAGATGCTATTCTAAGCCATATCCTTTGAGTTGTTTTGCAGATGCTAAGACCCTCCCCAGTTGGAAGAAGTTAGCTAAATAATGACTGGACATAACATGACATAAGCTGATCCATTTTGCACAGTTATAAGAACTGACCTCAAAGAAGTAGGGAAAACAAAACAAAAACAAAACCCTGACCCTGAAACTGAAGATTAACTTAAAAGAATCAAGATGATGCTGATTAGACTGTCGCATGGCCAGTTTCCAGATGAGCGTTGGAGCTGACTGTGCTGTTCTGCAAGTGGTCCCCCCATCAGCCTGTGCACCCCCTTTAAAAGTTTTGCTCCGATTGGCATTGGGGAGTTGGTTCTTTGGACCATGAGTCTATCTTCTCCCCAGAATTGCTACCATTCCTTTTACCCAACACTTGTCTCTCTGTATCGGATTGTTGGGTGATGACCAACTGAACTTGAGTTTGGTAACAATAGCACCTCTATTTACCACTAGGCTGTTCATTTAATTTCCCTTCAAATCTTTTATCCACCTCTAAATGCTAGAATTCATCTAACAGACTCCTTTAGCTCCCATCAAAAAAAGTGACAGAACTTGCAGATGAGGGACTTTCTGTATTTCCCTGATGACTTCATCTCAGTTCATTTTAAACTAGCACCTTCAGAGAGAACAAAAAAAGTGAAACTCAGCATTTATTGTCAACCACAGCTGTGACCAGAAAACTTTGGCTTTTCCCAATAATGAAAAATGTATCATTCAATAATATTTGTAATTGGAAAAAAACGAAATAAGCTGATGTGTTAAAGAATGCAATTGAAACCAATGTGGTACTTTAAGAAATTTCCTCAAGGAGATTTAAGGCTCAAAAATGAAGACTTGAACAGAGAAGCACTTGAAACAAGGAATGAAAATGCAAGGGGGTACATCAGAAAAAGTTCAAACAAATCAAGGAGGAAGACAGATCACAACCCAAGCTTTCAAAAACAGCTGTTAATGACATAGACAGTGGTAAGCAAAACCAGTTCTTCCTTTTGGACTTAAGTCTTTTATTTATTTATTTATTTATTTCACCTCAGGGAGGTAGGAGCATTCTCTCCTTCAAACTGATGGTTCTAATGCATATTTTCATTTCCTTTCTCTAAAACAAAAGTTTATATATGTCATAGTCAGGTTTTCCCAAATACCAGAACTATAGAATTAGAAAAGGCACACTTAGGTAGATCAGGAGACCTTTCGTCGTTGCAATAAAAGCTTGTAAGGTACATGAAATTGGGGCCAGACAACCTGGCAATGTCCTTATTTTCCGCTTCTCTGCTCTTCACTGGGCTTCTCTGATCAGAACCCTTCTCCACGGGCCGTGCCTCTTTCCTCATTCACCTTGTACCTGTGTTACTGAATGCTGATGAGGTCTACCTTGGGTCAGCTCCAGACTCTGGTTTTTTTTGTGTAATCTACCTGGGCTCTAAATGCTGGCTGAAATTGCAAGAAAATCAGCAGGCTAAACATTACCCCATGGACAGAGAAACAGAGTAGTTCTCCAAATCCTCTCAGTTGAAAAAAGTGTAAATGAAGTATCCAGAGAGAAGAAATGTAATCTGGAAATGATAAACACTTGAGTTAGACATCAAGGCTTTTGTCTCTCACTAATATGGTAACTAAATTTAGAGAATAGCATGTACACCCCAAAACAAGAGCTGTGCCTGCAGTTGGCTCAAAAACCTGGGCATGAGTGTCCCATAGAATTCCTACCATGTACGCTCCATGTGATTCCATTTTATGAGTACAAATAATTCTACGTGAAAAAGGAAAAAAAATAGGATACATGGAACATGGAAATGTTACACATTATTTATACATTCCAAACATTCCAAGGACACCTGTATGCTTCTAAGATTGCAGGCTAATTCTTTCACATCCTCTTGTCTCTGAAACCTCAGAGCATCACTGACCTCAGTTCCACCAGGGCAGTGTGGGCCAGCAGAGAACCCGGGAGCAGTAATCTGCAGGACGTGGATGCCGTGGTTGGCTCCTCCACTCAGCAAACACATAAACCCATGCAAGGTACACAACCAGAGATCCTAAATCTGGGCAGAAACATTAGATAAGTGGTTTTCTTTGGCCATATTTTTTTGAAAAGAAAATTAAGTCCCACAAAGATGATCATTTGTTGAAGGCTATGCAAGAAAGGAGTGATTGGAAAGACTGGGAATTTCTGTTTGTTTTCTTTTAAAATTGGAATGGTATCTGCTTCTCTGGCTTCAAAAAAGTCATGGAGGAGGGATGTTTATGATTATGTCTGTGAAATATAAAAATTTTATGCAAAGGTAAGGTGTTGTTACATGCAGGAAGCTGAGTGATTTTGAAAGGGGAATTGTCTTTACTAAGAATAAGCACACGATCTACCATTCATCCAGCTTCTGTGCCTACTGCCAACCCACACCAAACTGGTCTGGCTTCAGTAGAATTGGCTCTTTGAAGGCCATCCCTGCTTCTTAGAGGAAGTTCACAATGCCAATCATTGGTCATTCAATAGACTCCACCTTCAGCTTCTGAGTATAGGAAAACACTGAACAGCTGTCCCACTCACGGTCATCCATGAGATGGTCCACAGACTGTTGTAGGAATGCATCACCATCTGAGTTTTCCTTCTGCTCAATCCTGCTTCCTCGTGTCCTACCCCAGGAGCACGACTCTGAAGAGTATTTCCAAGTAAACTTAACAGACTCAAACCTCTACCAGAAGAGCACCTCTTGGGGAACCTGACCTGTGACACAGAAACTTTTTTTTTTTTTGAAGTCTACAGTGTATTTCGAAAAGGTTGCCTTTGTTGAGGCACAGCTTTGGTGTGTGAATGAAACCAGTTGTTATTGTCTAACAATTGCAATTGCTTCCTGCAAGGGAGCTATGCACTCAAGGGCAGTGGTCAAATCAGTAACTGGGCAAGGACCTTCTTAGAGTGTGATTTAGGGCATGTGGTTGCTTCCATAGGATCTCACTGGGTCTCTTATGTCCTTTCTCCCAAGTCTTAGGTCTAAAGGTATATGAAACATTGTAGCCTGAATTACCTGGCTGGTTCCAGGCTCAGAGCATACCCAGAAATACACTGCACTTTAATATTGGCTCAAAATTGAGAAAGGAGAACAACAAGGCTATATATTGTCACTCTGCTTATTTCATTTATATGCAGAGTACATCATGCGAAATGCTGGACTGGATGAAGCACAAGCTGGAATCAAGATTGCCAGGACAAATATCAACAACCTTCAATATGTAGATCATTGAACTAATGGCATAAAGTGAAGAGGAACTAAAGGGCCTCTTGATGAGAGTGAAAGAAAAGAACAAAAAAGCTCGCTTAAATCTCAAACTCAAAACTAAGACCACAGTAACCAGTCCCATCACTTGATGGCAAATAGAAGGGGAAAAAGTGGAAGCAGTGACAGATTTTCTCTTTTCTTGGCCTCAAAATCACTGTGGATGGTGACTGCAGCCGTGAAATTAAAAGATGCTCCTTGGAAAGAAAGCTATGACAACCATAGACAGCATATTTAAAAGCAGAGACATCGCTTTGTGGACAAAGGTCCGTATAGTCAAAGATATGGTTTTTCTTGCAGTCATGTACGGATACGAGTGTTGGACCATAAAGAAGACTGAGCATAGAAGAACTGATGATTTCGAGTTGGTTGCTGGAGAAGACTCTTAAGAGTCCCTTGAATTTGCAAGGAGGTGAAACCAACAATCCTAAAGGAAGTCAACCCTGAATATTTATTGGAAGGATTGAGGTTGAAGCTGAATCTCCAATACTTTTGCCGTCTGATGCAAACAGCTGATTCATTGGGAAAAAATCCTGATGTTGGGAAATGTTGAAGGTAACAGGAGAAGTGGGGTGGCAGGGGATGAGAAGGTTAGATAGCATCACTGAGTCATTGGACATGAATTTGAGCAAACTCTGAGAGAGAGTGGAGGACAGAAGAGCCTGGGGCTGCAAAGAGCTGGACATGACTGAACAATAACAATTACAGTAAACAGTCATCAAATACACTGGCGCTTGGAGGGCAGTGGCTGAATGTAGGTACAAGGAAGAGATCCCTCGAGGTAAAATTCATGGATGACATCTGAGATTTGTTGAGAGAGACCTGGCTTTGTGAGAAAGGAAGTTCTGGAGGGGTGGCAGGTGTATCCTGGACCACTGAAAAAGGAGAAGAGCAGAACTGAATTTGTATATTAACAAACTAATCACTAAAAACCATCAACCCCACCACAATCCATTCCAATGACTTCCTAAGCACTAGAGTGAAAGAAGAATTGATGGAAAAACTGGGGGAAAAAAGCTCATTCAGGAATACAGAAAAGAAGCTCTTGTACTTGCAAAGCAGAGGTGAAAGGACTCAGAAAGAGCAAAATGAAAAAGAAACTTGTGTTCATCAGGGGCAGAAAGGGGGAGGAGGGATAAATTGTGAGAGTGTAATTAACATATACACACTACTATATATAAAATTGATAACAAATAAGGACCTAATGTATAGTACAGAAAACTCTACTCAGTACTCTGCATTCCAGAATTTTTACCATTTGAGTTACCTGGGAGTATGTCAACTATACTCCAAGGAAAATTAGAATAAAGAAAAAGAAATAGTAAGATGAATGGTGTCCTCAGAACTCTGATTCTTTCCAAGCTGAACTGACGTGGAAAGAGCTGACCTTCGTGCTGCTGCCAACTGCTCTCGTGATGCCTCAGCCGAGCTTGTGTCAGCACCCCTTCAGCAAGCTGTACCACGTCAAGATCCAGGCAGAGCCCAAAGTCAGCTCTGTTAATGAACTTGTTCTGCATAGCGATGTTGAATGCCTCTGTCCTGCCCCACACAGGACACCGCATCACTGCTCTGTTAATCTGGTTACAAAGATTTTGTCAGTCTCTGCCAGGCGCACAGAGCTGCTTTGAGAGCTCTAAACCCTGATTAATCATCTCCCGGGCTTTCAGGTCGGGATCCTGAGCAGAGGGGAGACATGGATCTCTGACTACAGGTTACAGAGCCAAATGCCAGTCTATTGTTGCTACACAATGACTCTGGCCCAGAGGTTCCAGTTTTCTGTGTTTCAAGGTAGTTCGTATCCTCTGTAGCCCATGGGCTGGATGCCACATGTTGACCAAAAGAAACAAAAGACATAAGCATATGACATCCAACTCACAGGCTACCTTTCCTTTGAAATGTGTATGCTACTCAATTGTTTATCAAGTAGTGTTCTACTTGATAATATCGTTTATATCACTAGCCTTACAGGATAGGTAAGATAAATACCATTCTCGTTTTACAGATGAGGAAAATGCAATTTGTAGTTGTAAAGTAACTTGTTTATAATTCTATAACCAAGGAGTGTAAAAAATTAAATGTTGATCCTATTTATACACTCACGGTGTCTTCAGCATCCTTTGTTCTATGTGAAACACACTTTGTTAATGTCTTCTATTACATCACTCAGTATTTGAGTCAACACTGATAGAACACAGAAAAGTGAAATGTGAATGTGGATGAGAAAACTCACCACTGGACAGTTAATCCTGGAAGTGCTGTTGCTGTTAAGTCACTAAGTCATCTCTGACTCTGCGACCCCACAGACTGTAGCACGCCAGGCTTCCCTGTCCTGGAGTTTGCTCAGATTCAACGCCCATTGAGTCAGTGATGTTATCTAACCATCTCTGCCACTCCCTTCTCCTTTTGATTTCAATCTTTCCCAGTATCCAGCATCGGGGTCTTTTCCAATGAGGTGGCTCTTCTCAACAGGTGGCCAAAGTACTGGAGCTTCAGCAACAGTCCTTCCAATAAATATTCAGGGTTGATTCCCCTTAGGATTGACTGGTTTCTTCTCCTTGCAGTCCAAGAGGCTCTCAAGAGTCTTCTCCAGCATCACAATTTGACAGAATTTGCATATAATTTGACACTTTACATGTTTGTAAATGCTACCTTTCCATTTCTGATAAGCAAACAAGTCCTAAAAAAAGTAAGAGCTTCTCTACAATCTCTGAAGTGGAAAACAACAGGCATTAGTGTCAGAGGAGGAAATAATTAAATGCCCACTGTGTACTTCATTCTGAAAGCAATGTCACAGATGCTGTTTTATGAAGTACTCAAAGAAACAGGAGGGATTCATAGTAATTTGTCAGCTACCTATGCTTTGAAAACTAGAAGCTGGAAAGGAAAGTGTTAGTCGCTCAGTGGTGTCTGACTCTGCGACCCCATGGACTGTCGCCCGCCAGGCTCCTCTGTCCATGGGATTCTCCAGGCAAGAATACTGGAGTGGGTTGCCATTTCCTTCTCCAGGGGATTTTTCTGACCCAGGGGTTGAACCCGGGCCTTCCCCATTGCAGGCAAATTCTTTACTGTCTGAGTCACCAGGAAAATAGCTTAGAAAACTTTAATAGGTGGCAGAGCTCAGCCATGGGAAGAGACAGATGTTTCCAATTGCCTTTGGTAATAATAAAAACATGCACCATTTTTTGGGCTCCTACATTGTGCCAGACCCTGTACTAGTAACTATGAAGACGATACCCACAGTACTGAACGGCCACCCACCGTAAGGTTCAGCATTGCTGTTACTGTTCGCTAGCCACACTCCTCAGCTTGTGGGATCTTAGTTCCTCAGTCAAGGACTGAACCCAAGCCCCCTCCTTCCCCGCACAGTGGACTCATGGATCCTAACTCCTGGATCACCAGGGAAGTCCCACTGGCCTGTTCCTGACGATAGAATGATGATCTAGAAAGATCACACGACCGGAGTGTAATGAATCCAGGATTTAGGCAAGGACAACTAAGAAGGTTCATATCGCCTAAGGACTCCAAATTAACACCTGTTATTCAGGGTCAAAACCAGGCAAATTACACCTAGGGAGGCTTATAAAAGCCCAGAGTAAACACAGATTTGAGATGAGTGGGCTTCCCAAGTGACATTAGTGGTAAAAAACTAGCCTGCCAATGCAGGAGACTCAGCTTCAGTCCCCGGGTCGAGACCCCCTGGAGGAGGGCACCGCAACCCACTCCAGCGTTCTTGCCTGGAGAAGCCCGTGGACAGAGGAGCCTGGCGGCCCCAGCCCACGGGGTCGCCAAGAGTCAGGCAGGACCGAAGTGGCCGCACACAGGTGTATGATTCAGGCAAACGGAGCAGCAGAGGGGCGCGTTCCTGCAAGGCAGGGCTGCCGGCCGGCGCCGGGACTGGGGAATCTGCCTCCTCTGCCCCATCCCCTCTCCTCCCTGTTTTTATATTCTTGGTTCTTTCAGGGAGAGGATACATGTTCTTTAGTTTTGTTTTACTTCCTCCCTGTTCTTCTCCCTAAAGCATTCTTTCTGGAAGACGGCACGTTTATCTTGACTGACCGCCAAGAGATTCAGCCGCATCCCACCCGCGGCCGGGTGGTGTGTGCGCCGTCCCTTCAGTCGTGCCCGGCTCTGCGCGACCCTCTGGCCTGTAGCCCACCAGGAATCCGCTCCTCCGTGCAGGGGATCCTCCAGACAGGGACACTGGAGTGGGTTTCCGTGCCCTCCTCCAGGCGATCTCCCCAGCCCAGGGACCGAACCCGCGTCTCTGCGTCTCCCGCACTGGCAGGCGGGTTCTCTACCACCAGCGCCCGAGCACAAGGAACAGGCTGCGTGGAGACAGCGTCAGTCTGGGGGCGCTGCTGGCCGCGGGACGGAAGGCGCTGGAGAGAACCAGAGACGCCCGGAATCTGTTCAGACCTGCCCACCCACAGTTTTCGTCTCCCTCATTCATTCTCCTTATAAAATTCCAAACTCGCACTCCTATTCTTGCTCAAACACTATCTACCTAACTTCCCAGATTGCTTAGGTTCACAGGGAAGAACTGTGTCATCTTCCCCTACTATTTTTGGAAAAGTTCCCAGTTTATGTTTTGATGTGTATCCAAAGAAGGTGTAAGGAAAAGCAAACCTCTGATGAATTGCAATTTATTCCTAAAATTCAATTCAGGATTTATCTATCTTAAATCAAATTAGCCTACAACTTTGAAAATCAAAGGAAACACACACGTCACCGTAAGAACTTAAGAGTGACAAGAAGAAGCACAGAGAAGGAAGCCTGGACTCCCCTCCCAAACAGCTCCAGGCCGCAGGAGGTGAGCGCTGCTGTCTGGCTGCCCCTACGTTCTCCCGGTGGAAACAGAAAAACCATCTCAGCAGTTTTTTAGCCAGAAAATCATCGCTTCCTTCGCTTTATGAATTTGCTGAGTCCTCAACAAGGGAGCTAAGAAAAAGAAAGGAAAAAAATCAACAGCAGTTGGTTCTAGAAGAAATGCTTCCAAGCACGGTGATGTCAACTTATCACAGGAGAGACAGAGAGGACGTGATATCACTATTTATTAATGTAGAAAAGAAACATCATGTTTTCTCTCTTCCCTGAGATGACAATGAGAGATTCAAGACAGAAGCTGATACATCTCCCCAGTAGTGGTAACTTGTATCATTGAGAAGAACTTCCCCTAGAGGCTTCCCCAAATGACTCATGTAAAATATGTCACTTTGTTGTTAAATCCAGAGTTAATAAGGTGAAAAACATAATGAGGAGTGCCCCTGTCTTGGGAGACTTCTTAAGTTATCTATTCCTTCATTTAAACAAAGACTTGGGGAACAATTATTATGTCATGAGATCTTCATTACATATTGAGACTCATATGTGAATAATAAAAAAACAATATGAATAATAACAGTACATATTTATGAATAGCTTACTAACATTCAGTATGTCAGAATTGTGCCTGGAATTCACATACATTTTCTCATTAAATTGTCTCTCCAAAGAATCCTCTGATGCAGATATAATTATTATCTTGTTTCAAAGATGAGGAAACAGATACTTAGAGTAGGAAAGTATCTTAAACAGGATCTAAAAGGTAGAAAGCAATGGAACCATGATTTAAATCTAAATTGAAGGACTCTATAAAACAGATTATCACTTTGCTATCTTGCGTGAAGATTTTCTGAGAAGATTCTGCACACTATATTCTATTCAAGAGGGTAACTACTTTATTGACTACACCAAAACCTTGCTGTGTGGATCACAACAAACTGTGGAAAATTCTTCAAGAGATGGGAATATAGGACCACCTGACCTGCCTCCTGAGAAATCTGTATGCAGCTCAGGAAGCAACAGTTAGAACCAGATATGGAACAAAAGACTGGTTCCAAACTGGGAAAGGAGTACATCTTCATACTTCATACGTGCATATTGTCACCCTGTTTATTTAACTTATATGCAGAGTACATCATGAGAAATGCTGGGCTGGATGAAGCACATGCTGGAATCAAGATTGCCCGGAGAAATATCAATAACCTCACATATGCAGATGAAACCACCTTTATGGCAGAAAGCAAAGAAGAACTAGAGACTCTTGATGCAAGTGAAAGCGGAGAGTGAAAAATCTGGCTTAAAACTCAACATTCAAAAAATGAAGATCATGATATCTGGTCCTATCACTTCATGGCAAATAGATGGAGAAACAATGGAAACAGTGAAAGACTTTATTTTTGGGGGCTCCAAAATCACTGCAGATGGTGACTGCAACCATGAAATTAAAAGATGCTTACTCCTTGGAAGAAAAGCTATGACCAACACAGACAGAATATTAAATAGCAGATACATTACCTTGCCAACAACTGTCCACCTAGTCAAAAGTATGGTTTTTCCAATAGTCATGTATAGATGTGAGAGTTGGACCATAAAGAAAGCTGAGGGCCAAAGAATTGATGCTTTTGAACTGTGGTGTTGGAGAAGACTCTTGAGAGTCCCTTGGACTGCAAGGAGATCCAACCAGTCCATCCTAAAGAAAATCAGTCCTGAATATTCATTGGAAGGACTGATGCTGAAGCTGAAACTCCAATACTTTGGTCACTTAAGACCCTGATGCTGGGAAGGACTGAAGGCAGGAGGAGAAGGGGACGACAGAGGATGAGATAGTTGGATGATATCACTGATTTGATGGACATGAGTTTGAGTAAGCTCTGAGTGTTGGTGATGGACAGGGAGGCCTGGTATTCTTCAGTCCATAGGGTCACAAAGAGTCAGACACAACTGAGTGGCTGAACTGAACTTGATTAGACAATTGTCTTTAAAATGAAAATGCTTTCAAAAGTGATCACACACTAACTCATCTTCTGTTTAGAGTTATTATGAATAAAGGGAGTTGGAATCACTTGCTCACCAGGAATATCCAACTGGATCTCTGGCTACAGAAAAGATGAATATTTGGCTCAGACAGTGTTAGTTTTGTTGTGGTGGACTTGGAGATTCCTGGCTTCCCTGGTGGCTCAGATGGTAAAGAATCTGCCTGCAACAGAGAAGACCCAGGTTCTATCCTTGGGTCAGAAACATCCCCTGGAGAAGGAAATGGCAACCCACTCCAGTATTCTTGCCTGGATAATTCCGTGGACAGAGAAGCCAGGCAGGCTACCGTCCATGGGGTCTCAAAGCAGGACATGACTAACAGTTTCACTTTTAACTTTTACTTTGGGGATTCTTACATCACTCCTATTCAAATGACTACTTTCTAGTGTAAAATACATATATTTGTTCATATTTAGTGTAGTATAGATATATGTGTTTATTTTAAATAAAAATGTACTTGGAAGCACATGTTTAAAAAAGACACTTAAAATGGAATAATTTTCAGCCCTATAAAGGAATGAAATAGGGATATACGTAACAACATGCAGAAACACTGTGCCCGATGAAAGAAGCCAGCACAGAAAGACACCACGTAACGTGATTCCATTCATATGAAGTTTCCGTAAGAGGAGCATCTCTAGAGACACAAAGCAGATGGTCAGATTCCTAGAACTGGGGCAGCAGGTGGGGTATTAGTGGGTAATGGTTGAAAGACACAGGATTTCTTTTGGAAGTATGAACAAATTGACTGTGTTAATGGTTGCAATATTCCATATCTGTGAATATACCCAAAAGTGTGGAATCGTATGCCTCAGCTGGGTAACCTGTATTATAGGTGAGCTGGATCTCTAACGCTGTTTAAAAAAGAGAGGCAAGGCGTAGGAAGCCTGGATCCTGATCTCTTCCACCTCTGCTTTCAGGGAGATGCCGGAGTCAGCTTTTCAGACCTTTAAGTTTCCCCTCCAAATTACTCACACTATTTTAAGCCACTTTATGAAGACAAAATAGAAGCCACTGCTAAAATATATGAGGTAGAATAGTACGAAAACTTGATTTCTCTTCCTCACTCACTCTAGCCCCAGAAAATATTACTGATGTATTAGTCAAGTCAAAGAAGCAGTTGACATTAGACCATGTCACTAAGATTTGGAGTTTTCCTTTTGATGGTGGAAAAGATTATAGTTCAGAGCCCACATGGAGTGCCTTCTTTGCCCATTCTTCTCTCCAGTCAATTGGAAAAGAAAAACAAGATTGGAAAAGAAAAACAAGCTTGGAATTGTTTCACCTGGGAGATAATCTTCTAGAAAGACCTGAAACAGATCAATTTGATGCTTTCGAAGGATTAAGGAGAAGCCTTCTCGCCTCTCCTTTTCTAGGCTTGCTATTTGCTGGAATTATCTTCCTTGCCATTGAAATGGTATTATATCGAGTTATCTCCTTTCCTCTTCTCAAACATTTCTGAAGATGGAGCTATGTCAACTTCCCACGTAGCCAATTTCAAAGTTTTATGTCTAAGACACTAAAACAGTCTTCATAATGCCCAGTCAGAATCAACCTTAGAAAAGATGCTCTTTGCATCATCCCCAGAAATAGGGAAATGTATCTTTTCTGCAATTTGACTTTATTTCCTATACTTAGAATGACAATGAAGAATAGAATCTCACAATAGGCCAGGTGGGTTTCAACCTCCAGGATCATTCTAATGAAAACATAAGTAAAAGTAAAAACTCTAAGAGCTGCTGCATAACCTGATCTTGACCACATTGCCAGTCATGTAACAGTAATTAACCACTGGGGTGGTGGGGGGTCTGCTTCCTGTTTAACCAAACTTCCATCTTTTGATACAGTTATTGCTTTATAAAGGAGTTATGACAATGGATAGTTTTTGCTTTCACCACTGTCCATACTGAACCAAAGTCTGCATCAATACAAACACTACGTAGTCGTTCCTCTTCCCTAGGAGTGCTGAATTTGGAAAGACAAGAAACCACTTTCTGGTGCAGGAAGCTGTTAAACCTATAGGAAGCTTTCTGGGTGCAGTCCTTCTGGTTGAAAGGTAGCTGGCTCCCACAGAACCAGATGCACTCCTGGATTCTATTCAAAGCATGCTGCCTGTTGTCCACACTGCAATGAGTACTCATGCTTTCTTTTCTACCCATTTTTAAGTTGGAATCTGGGGGAGAATGATGTACGAAAAAATGGAGGCATAAGAATTTCTAACATCCAACCCATCCCCAAAACATCAATTTGAACAGCTTTCTGGGCAAGAAAATGCCATAAAGAGAGTTAAACACTCCAGGTAAGAGATTATGGCACTGAGTGAAGC
Organism: Muntiacus reevesi; assembly: GCF_963930625.1. Lineage (NCBI taxonomy): Eukaryota > Metazoa > Chordata > Mammalia > Artiodactyla > Cervidae > Muntiacus > Muntiacus reevesi. The sequence goes on from NC_089258.1 coordinate 84,992,474, forward strand.
TCAGAAATAAGGCAGGGAGGCACACTCTCACTCACCCCTTGTATCGCTGATCCTGTTGGCGACGCCCGCGGTCTCGCTGTATCTCAGCGCGCAGTCTGTGAGCCCAGGGTGGGCGCAGCGCCAGCTGAGGCTGGATAAGGACTCCAGGAGCACGGGGACCGCAGAGACGGTGGTGCTCCCCCGGCGGCGCTGCAGCAGTGGCAGAGACACGCTCGTCTCCCCTCTCACGCCTGCTCCGGCGGACACAGCCGTGGCCCCGCAGTAACACCCCGCTTTCTTGGCTGGAGCCCAGGAATCCCTCCTGCAGAGCAGCTCCTGACCACGCGGTGACCGAGGGAAGCGCATGCGCGGTGCTGTAAATGCGCTCCGTGGCTACACGGTCATTATTCATAAAACGCGGAGCAGGAGCGCCTGACCTCGCCGTCTGGGCTAATTTGCTCTTTCTTTACGCCCCTCATCACCTCGTCACCAAGTCCAGGCAACCCAGCGTGGAGATACTTCCTCCGTGGAGGAAAGGGATGAGGTGCAGACCTTCATTAAACCCTCAGTAATGCCCAGGCACCGGGATACCCCCTGGGGTTAGCGTCCAGTGAACTCGGTAAACTCAGGCTCCGCACCCACTGGGAGCCTGTTGGCGCCAGTGACCTAGACGGCTCCTGTGGCCCAGGTGACTTCTGCAAACTGGCTCCCATTGGACGCCCGGGACCCGCACCCCTGGCCCACGCTGGGGTCTTCCAGCTCCCCAGGGACAGGTAGCCCCTGTGACACCAGGCACCGGGAGGACTCCAGTACCTCCAGGCTCCCAGCCCACCCTGGCGCTGACCAGCTCCCCCAGCGCTGACTGGTCCCGGGGCACCGGGGCTCTCAATCACCCTCTGGAAACGCGGGCTCCAGCAGGTGCCTGTGAAGCCAGGTTCCAGCCCACCCCACTGGTGGGACACTAACCCGGACCCAGGTTTTGCTGCTTGCTATTAGATTAGAATAGACTTTTATCTATGAGATGCTTTATGTAAGAGTCATAGTAAGCACAAGTCAAAAACCTCCAGTGGATACACAAAAAAATGAAGAGAAGATGATGAAACATAACACTACAGAAAATCAACAATTTATAGAGAAAGACAGCAAAAGAAAGAGAAGGGAACTACAATTTAGCCACAAAAGAATAAGATGTCATGATAAGTACGTATTATCAATAATTACACTGAAGGGGATGGCAGAGGATGAGATGGTTGGATGGCATCACTGGCTCAATGGACATGGGTTTGGGTGGACTCCAGGAGTTGGTGATGGACAGGGAGGCTTGGCGTGCTGTGATTCATGGGGTCACAAAGGGCTGGACATGACTGAGCAACTGAACTGACTGACTGACATTAAATTTAAATGAAATAAATGGTCCAATCAAAAGGTAGAGAGAGGCTGAATGGATTTAAAAAATATCCCATTATGCACTATCTGTTGTCATTGTGCAGTCACTCAGTCTTGTTCAACTCTTTGAGACCCTGTGGACTCAGCACGCCAGGCGTTCCTGGCCTTCATCATCTCCAAGAGCTTGTTCACACTCATGTCCGTTAAGTCCGTGATGCCATCCGCCATCTCATCCCCTGTCATCCCCTTCTCCTCCCGCCTTCAATCTTTCCCAGCATCAGGGTCTTTTCCAGTGAGTTGACTCTTTGCATCAGGTGGTCAAAGTATTGGAATTTCAGCTTCAGAATGACTCCTTCCAGTGAATATTCAGAGTTGATTTCCTTTAGGATTTACTGGTTTGCTCTCCTTGCAGTCCAAGGAACTCTCAAGAGTTTTCCCTAACACCACAGTTCAAAAGCATCAATTCTTCAGTGCTCAGCTTTCTTTATGGTCCAACTCTCACATCCATACATGACTACTGGAAAAACCATAGCCTTGACTAGATGGACCTTTGTCAGCAAGGTAATGTCTCTGCTTTTTAGAAGCAAGCATCTTTTAATTTCATGGCTGCAGTCACCATCTGCAGTGATTTTGGAGCCCAAGAGAATAAAGTCTCTCACTATTTCCATTGTTTCCCCATCTATTTGCCATGAAGTGATGGGACCAGATGCCATGATCTTAGTTTTCTTAATGCTGCGTTTTAAGCCAGATTTTTCACTCTTTTCTTTCACTTTCATCAAGAGGCTCTTTAGTTCTTCTTTGCTTTCTGCCATAAGGGTGGTTTCTTCTGCTTATCTGAGGTGATTGATATTTCTCCCAGCAATCTTGATTCCAGCTTATGCTTCATCCAGCCTGGCATTTCTCCTGATGTACTCTGCATATAAGTTAAGTAAGCAAGGTGTCAATATGCAGCCTTGACATACATTTTTCTCAATTTGGAACCAGTCTGTTGTTCCATGTCTGGTTCTAACTGTTGCTTCTTGACCTGAATACAGATTTCTCAGGAGGCAGGTTAGGTGGTCCTGTATTCCCATCTCTTTAAGAATTTTCCACAGTCTGTTGTGATCCACACCGTCAAAAGCTTTAGCATAGTCAATGAGGCAGATGTTTTCCTAGAATTCCCTTGATTTGTCTATGATCCAGCAGATGTTGGCCATTTGATCTCTGATTCCTCTGCCTTTTCTAAAAACCAGCTTTTACATCTGTAAGTTTTGTTTTACCTATTGTTGAAGCCTAGCTTGGGGGATTTTGACCATGACCTTGTTAGCTTGTGAAGTGAATGCAATTGTGCAGTAGTTTGAACCTTCTTTGGCATTGCCCTCCTTTGAGACTGGAATGAAAACTGACCTTTTCCAGTTATACATTATCTACAGGAGACCAACTTCATCTTTAAGGATATGTGTGGATTAGTCACTTAGTCATGTCCAACTCTTTGCAACCCCATTGACTGTAGCCTGCCAAGCTCCTCAGTTCATGGTATTCTCCTGGCAAAGAATACTGGACTGGGTTGCCATTCCGCACTCCAGGGAACATACATAGGCTAAAACTGAAGGGATAGGAAAAGATATTAATACATGTGGAAACTAAAGGAGAGCTAGGGTAGTTATATCAAACAAAATAGAAGTAAAGAACTGTAATAAGACACCACGATATCATTATATAACTATAACTGAGCCAATTCAGAGTGTATAACAATTATAAGTACATATGTACTCAACATTGAAGTGTCTAAATATGCTAGACAAATACAACCCTGAAGGAAAACCAGACAGCTATATAAAAATAGTAAGGGACTTGAATATCCCACATTCAGCAATCAGTTCAGTTAAGTTGCTCGGTCGTGTCCGACTCTTTGCGACCCCAAGGAATACAGCACGCTAGGCTTCCCTGTCCATCACCAACTCCCTGAGCTTGCTCTAACTCATGTCCATAGAGTTGATGATGCCATCCAACCATCTCATGCTTTATTGTCCCCTTCTCCTCCTGCCTTCAGTTTTTCCCAGCATCAGTGTCTTTTCCAATGAGACAGTTCTTCGCATCAAGTAGCCAAAGTTTTGGAGCTTCAGTTTCAAAATCAGTCCTTCCAATGAATATTCAGGACTCATTTCCTTTAGGATGGGCTTGTTTGATCTCCTTGCAGTCCAAGGGACTCTCAAGAGTCTTCTCCAATGCCACAGTTCAGAAGCATCAATTCTTCGGCACTCAGCTTTCTTTATGGTCCAACTCTCACATCCATACATGACTACTGGAAAAACCATAGCTTTGACTCGACTGACCTTTGTTGGTAAAGTAATGTCTCTGCTTTTTAATATGCTGTCGAGGTTGGTCATAACTTTTCTTCCAAGGGCCAAGTGTCTTTTAATTTCATGACTGCAATCACCATCTGCAATGACTTCAGAGCCCAAGAAAATAAAGTCTTTCACTGTTTCCATTGTTTTCCCATCTATTTGCCATGAAATAATAGGACTGGATACCATAATCTTTGGTTTTTGAATGTTAAGTTCATTATACAACAATACATCTAGACCAAAAAAGTCAGTAAGGAAACACTGAAATAAGGAAACCTTGGACTAAATAGCCTAATAGATATATACAGACCATTCCATCCCAAGGCATCATATTACACATTTTTCTCAAGTATACATGAAATATCTTCCATGATAAATCATATATTAGCTCACAAAACAAATCTTAGCAAAGTTAAGAAGACTGAAATCATAAAAAGTTTTTTTCTGACAACAATGGTATGAAACTAAGAATCAATAACATGAGGAAAATCAGAAAATTCACCAATATATGGAAGTTAGACAACCTGCTATTGAACAACCAAAGGGTGAAAGAACAAATCAAAAGGGAAATGCAGTAAGTTGCATACATAGGAACCTCCCAGTTGTGAACTTTCAGAGCTACGCGCATGCACTCGCTTGTCCAGTCACATGAGTCCACGCCCGTGTCTGGTGTCACACGCGTGCGTCCTCCGCAAGCGGTGGTGCTTTGGGTCCCTTGCCGCCCAGCCCCGAGTACAGTACAGAGTCGCGGTGTCCTCGTCTCGAGCCCGGGGTGTCTGGAAGCAAGCATAAAGGCAGGTATGGCTGAAGAACCGGAGATTCACGATGCAGGGCACGGCAAGCGATTTTCTTTGTTTGATGGGTACCGTTAGCTTTTGCGGCGCAGGACCTGAGCAGACCTGCGCGCGAAGCTTGTCAGATGCAATCCAGGGTCACCATGTCGACTGTGATGAAAAAGAGAAAGCGCTAGTCCCGGACATCACTGGACCTTGTTTTCAGTAGGGTATACATAAATCATAAATCAAGCTCCTTGCTTGAAGCCAGCGAGGAGCGCCAGCCTGTGCCGTCAGCGCCAGGTGTGAGTGATGCTGCGCTGGCCCCGTCTGTGCCGGCGGCCCATCAGCCCCGCCGCCCCCACTCCGCCCTCCTCCGCAGCCTCTTCCTGCCCCCTGACTCACGCCGGCCCCGCGCGCCCCCTGTTGCTCTGTGGCTGTGTGGGCTCAGTCTTTGCGACCCCATGAGCTGCAGCCCGCCAGGCTCCTCTGCGCGTGGATTCTCCAGGCGAGGACACAGGAGTGGGCTTCCCTTTCCTGCTCCGGGCATCTTCCCGACCCGGGGACTGAACCCTTGTCTTGGCCCCTCCGGCATTCCCAGGCAGACTCTTCACCATGGGTGCCACTTGGGAAGCAGCGGCTATACCGTACTTTTCAAGTAGTGTAAGTTTAAAAATATTTTCTTTTCTTTGTCTGTGTGTGTTTGATTGTCGTTATGTATTATTTGCATGAAAAATAATGTAAACCTGTTATATACAGTACCACATAGCTAGTTGTGTTAGTTGGTATCGAGGCTAACTTTGTTGGACTTCTAACCAAATTGGATTCATAAACTAGCTCTAGGAATGGAACGTGTTCATATGTACAGGACTTGGTGTAAAAGAAATATCTTGAGACAAATGAAATGGAAACAAAGTATACCAAAACCTATGGGACTCACTAGTTTTAAATGATGGACTCCTACATTAAGAAGAAAGAAAGATTTAAAGTAAACAACCTAACCTCACAATTCAAGGAAAAAGGAAAAGGAGAACAAAGTTAGCAGAAGGAAGCAAATTATAAAGAGCAGGAAAAATGAAAGAGAGACCACAACAGCAATAGGAAAAATCAATGAAACTAAAATCTGTTTTTAAAGATGGACAAAAGCAGACCAACTTTCAGTTAGACTAAGAAATAATGAAAGGAGACTCAAGTAAGTAAAATAAAAAATAAAAGAAGAGATATCATAAATGATACAAAGAAATACACAGGATCAAAGAAACTACTGCTAACAATTATACAAAAAAAATTGGATAGCCTGGAAGAAATTGATAAATTCCTAGAAATACACATACAAGACTTCAAGACTGAATCATGAAGAAATAGAAAATTTGAACAGAGCAATAACAAGTAAGGAGATTGAATCAGAAATCAAAAAGCTTCCATCAAAGAAAAATCCTGAATCAGATGGCTTCACTGGTAAATTCTATCAAATAGTAAAAGAAGATTCAATATCAGAATTTTTGAAACTGAAGTTTGAAAAACAGGAATTGAGAAAAGCTGACGAGACAGGAACTCCAAAATAGTTTATGAGGCCAGCATTATCCTGATGCTAAAGTCTAATAAGAACACTTCGAGGAAAGAAAAGGCCAATATCCCTGATTATAGATGCAAAATTCTCAACAAAATACTAGCAAACCAAATTCAACAGCAAGCTAAAATGCTCATACACCATGTTGAAATGGGATTTATCCCTGGGAAACAAGGAAGGTTCACATATACAAATCATTAAATGTGATATACCAAATTAGTACAATAAAAGTAAACATCATGATCATCTCAATTGATGAAGAAAAAAGAATATGACAAAATTCAACACTTTTTCATGATAAAACTCACAATAATTGGGGTATGTTAGGAACATACCTCAATATATAAAGGCCATATATATAACAAATATGTAGCTAACATTACATGTGTGTATGCTTTCATTTCAGCCGTGTCCAACTCTCGTGACCCCACGGCCTGTCACCCACCAGACTCCTCTGCCCGTGGGAGTCTCCAGGCAAGAACACTGGAGTGGGTTGCCATGCCCTCCTCCAGGGGGTCTCCTTGACTAAGGGATCGAACCTCAGTCTCATATGTCTTCTGCATTGGCAGACAGGTTCTTTACCACGAGCACCACCTGGGAAGCCCAGTTAACATAATGTTCAACAGGAAAAGTTTGAAAGTTTTCCTCTAATATCAGGAACAACACACATATGCCCACTCTTATTCAGCATAGTACCAGAAGTCTTAGGTAGATGAATCAGATAAGAGAAAGAAATAAAAGACATCCAAACTGGAAAGGAAGAAGTAAAATTGTCCATTTGCAGATTACACACATTTATTTAGTAAAACATCCTAAGGACTCCACTAAAACACTATTTCAGTTCAGTTCAGTCACTCAGTCGTGTCTGACTCTTTGCGACCCACTGGACTGTAGCACGCCAGGCTTCCCTGTCCATCACCAACCCCCTGAGCTTGTTCAAACTCATGTTCATTGGTCGGTGATGCCATCCAACCATCTCACCCTCTGTCACCCCCTTCTCCTTCTGCCTTCAATCTTTCCTAGCATCAAGGTCTTTTCTAAGGAGTCTGTTCTTCACATCAGGTGGCCAAAGTACTAGAGCTTTAGGTTCAGCATCAGTCCTTCCAATGAATATCCAGGACTGATTTCCTTTAGGATGGACTGGTTGGATCTCCTTGCAGCCCAAGGGTCTTCTCCAACACCACAGTTCAAAAGCATCAATTATTTGGTGCTCTACTTTCTTTATAGTCCAACTCTTACATCCATAAATGACTACAGAAAAAACCATGACTTTGACTAGATGAACCTTTGTTGGCAAAGTAATGTCTCTGCTGTTTAATATGCTGTCTAGGTTGGTCATAACTTTTCTTCCAAGAAGCAAGTGTCTTTAAATTTCATGGCTGCAGTCACCATTTGCAGTGATTTTGGAGCCCAAGAAAATAAAGTCTCTCACTGTTTCCATTGTTTCCCCATCTATTTGCCATGAAGTGGTGGGACTGGATGCCATGATCTTAGTTTTCTGAATGCTGAGTTTTAAGCCAGATTTTTCACTCTCCTCTTTCACTTTCATTAAGAGGCTCTTTAGTTCCTATTTGCTTTCTGCCATAAGGGTGGTGTCATCTGCATATCTGAGGTTATTGATATTTCTCTCAGCAATCTTGATTCCAGCTCATGCTTCATCCACCCTGGCATTTCGCATGATGTACTCTGCATATAAGTTAAATAAGCAGGGTGACAATATACAGCCTTTGCATACTTCTTTTCCTATTTGGAACCAGTCCATTGTTCCATGTCCGGTTCTAAAAACACTATTACAACAGATTAATGAATTCAGTAAAGGTGCAGAATATAAAATTAATATACAAAAATCAGTTGTGTTTCTATATACTAACAATGAACTATCTGAAACAGAAATAAAACAATTCTACTTATAATAGCAGCAAAATAAAAATCAAATTCTTAAGAATAAATTCAATCAAGGAGGCAAAAGATCTATACACTGAAACTAGCAAGACATTCTAGAAAGAAATTAAATACACAAATAAATAGAAAGATATTCTGTGTTCATGGAGAATCAGAATATTGCTAAGATGTCCATACTACCCTAAATAATCTACAGATTCAACACAATTCCTACCAAAATTTCCATAGCAGTTTTCACAGATGTAAAAATAAATTCTGAAATTTATGGAATTACAAAAGAACATGAATAGCCGAAACAATAATAAATAAGAAAAACAATACTAGAGGCATCAAAATTCCTGATATCAAGTTTTATTACCAAATTGTAATATAAAAAGAATATGCTACTGGCATAAAACTGACATATGGATCAATGTAATGAAATTGAATCCACACATATATAGTCAACTAATATTTGACAACAGTGCCAAGAATGGGAAGAAGATTGTGTTTTCAATAAATGATGTCAGGAAATGGACTATTCTTATGACTGATGTTAGACCTATGTTACACCATTTACAAAACTTAACTTGAAATGAATGAAAGACATATGTAAGACCCCAAAATATAATATTTCCAGGTGAAAATACAGACAAAATGCTCCCTGACCTTGGTCTTAGCAGTGATTTTTTCAGGAATGATACCAAAAGCATAAAAAACAAAGGCAAAAGTAAGCAAGTGGCACCTCAGCAAACTAAGAAGCCTCTGCCTCTGCACAACAAAAGAAAAAAATAAGCAAAATGAAAAGTGGAATTGAGAAAATGTTCTCAAACATATAGCTGCTGCAGCTGCCAAGTCGCTTCAGTTGTGCCCGACTCTATGCGACCCCAAAGACGGCAGCCCACCAGGCTCTTCCATCCATGGGATTCTCCAGGCAAGAACACTGGAGTGGGGTGCCATTTCCTTCTCCGATGCATGCATGCATGCTAAGTCGCTTCAGTCGTGTCTGACTCTGTGCAACCCCATGGACAGCAGCCCACCAGGCTCCTCTGTCCATAGGATTCTCTAGGCAAGAATACTGAAGTGGGTTGCCATTTCCTTCTCCTAAACACATAGCTAATAATGGACTAATATTCAAAGTATGTAAGGAACACATACAACTCAATAGCAAAAAAAAAAAAAAAAAGAAATCCTATTAGTCAAGGGTCAGAAGACTTGAATAAACATTTTCCAAAGAAAACATTTCATAGGCATGTGAAAAGAATGTTCAACATCACTAATCATTAGGGAAATCTAATAAAAACTACAATGAGGTATCACCTCACTTGTATTAGAATGACTATCATCAAAAAATAAGAGAGAACATGCTGGTGAGAAAAGGGAAGACTTGTGCAATGTTGCTGGAAAATGTATATTGGTGCAGCCAGCATGAAGAACAGCTCAGAGTTTCCTTAAAAAATTATAGAACTACTGTATGATACAGCAGTTCCACTTCTTTGTGCATATTGGAAGTAAATGAAATCATAATCTCAAGAGATGATGATTGACAATGACATGTGATTACAATGAACTGTCCAGGTTCATTGTAACATCACAGTAGCCAAGACATGGAAACTACCTAAGTGGCCATTGAAAGGGTGAATGGATAAAGAAAATGGGATACACATATGCACATACACACTTGCATACAGTCAGAAGGATAAAATTCATCCATAAAAAGAACATCTTGTCTTTTGTGACAACAGGGATAAAGCTTCAGGGCTTTATACTAAACGAAAAAAGTCAGAGAAAGACAATTATTGTACATGTTGTTGCTGTTTGGTCGCTAAGTCATGTCCAACCCTGTGACCCCAGAGACCTACCATACTCCTCTATCCATGGGATTTCCCAAGCCAGAATATTGCAGTGCATTGCCTTTTCCTTCTCCAGGGGAGCTGCTCAACCCAGGGATCAAACCCGTGTCTCCTGCACTGGCAGGGGGGCCCTTGCCACTACCACAGAAGCCCCAATATTACATATATTCTCACTCATACATGGAATCTAAAAGAGCTGGACTTGAAAAAGTAGAAAGTAGTAAAGAGTGGAGGAAACAGGGAGATAGTGGTCAAAGCATACATGCTTCCACCTAGAAAATGAATAAGTACCCTGGAAATAATATACATCATGCTGGCTATCAGTAATAACAGTATATTATGTATACATTACTGTGTACAGTATAATATAATATATATACTGTAACATACAACATATTAGAATCCTGGAGTGCGTAGCCATTCCCTTCTCCAGCGGACCTTCCCAGCCCGGGGATGGAGCCTGTGTCCCTTCATTGGCAGGCAGATTCTTAACCACCCGGCCACCAGGGAACTCCATGCCTCTGCTTTAAAGCATAAAGCTCGGTTGTTTTTTCCTTCAGAGCCAACCTACCAGCAATTTCTGTTAACTCCCCGTTCATGAATATTCCTTGTTAATCCAGTCACTTCTGTTTCCCTCGCTACCACCCTTGTCCATTCACTGTCTTGTTTCGCCGGGACCGCTGTGCATAGACAGGTCCCCCTTGTCTAATATGCTGTCTGCCAGTCCAGTCTCCATTCTCAGGCACACATGAGACTTTTTAAAAATTTTAAATGTTTTAAATTTAAGAAGTCACACTGTGTTACCCGTAAACTTAAAAATTCTTTACTGCTCTCTAACATGATCTCCAAACCTTAGCACAGATCGCAAGGCCCTTCCTGATTGGAGCAGTGCAGATTTCATCATCCTCACCCTGTGTTGGTACCCTGATTGATCTTGATGCTTCAGCTACTCTTCATTCTGTTCCCCAAACATGCGATGCTTTCTTCTGCCTCTGAGCTTTCATGCATGCTGTTTCCTATGTCTCTGGTATTTTTGCCAGTATTTGTTGATCCTTCCAACTTTAACTTCAACTTAATTCATTCGATAAGACCTCCATTGTCCCATACAAAAACACACCTATCTCAGACGACAGCAAGCTCCAAAAATTTGCCAATGAATTCTGCTTTTGCTAATACTTCTATTTTGATGCTTTGTAATATATTATATACTACTTATATAAACATCTACATAAATAATTGATAAATGATAAATACCACATTTTCAATATAAATATTTATGACAATTATACACAGTAAAAAATGCAAAGGTTTCCCAAATAAGTTTTTACTTGTTCTTCCCCAGATCCCATTTTTATCTTACAGATAATCACTGTTATTTGTTTGGCATGTATCCTTGTAGATTTTGTTTTAAATGCACTTAAATATACAAAGTTTTGTTGTTCTTATTTAATTAAAATTTATTTCTATGATTTAATAATATTTTTTCACTGGTCAATATGTTTTGGAAACTGTGTCTTTTAAATTATGTATTATTGTTCATTTACCTGGTCACCTATTGAAAAACACTTCAGTGATTTCTAAATTTGAATTAGAAGGAATGCTTCAGTATGTTTTCCTATAGAAATGTCATTTTGTAGAAGCACTAATATTTCAATAAAACATGTACTTTAGAAATGCATTGTTAAAAAATATATATTTCTTGCTTTTCTTTTTTTCAAAATGTTCTTGAACATTCTTACACTTCATCTCTTCCATTTGAATTTTAGAATCAATCTGTCAGTTCCATGAAAAAACTGTGCACAATATCATTGAGAATACCACAGAAAAGAATGTGTTAAAAATCATATGCTAGAAGAATGACATTGAAAGACATTGGGATATATTACTACATACAAAAATTATAGATAAAGCTTTTAAAGAATAGTGCCCATGGGGAGAGAAATAAATCTCTTTATCCAGGCGCTCTTAGGAAGAAATGCACTAAAACATAACCAGTGACTATCACTGGTTGATAGGAACATTGATGACTTTTATGTCCTTATGTTTTTAGCTGGCTCTTCTCCATTTTACATAATGAGTACTATGACTTACACAACATAAAAGTTATTTCTTCTCAAAACATAAAATGAAATCCTGTTAGCATGCATATCTGTAGAAGAAATAGTGTGTCTAAAACATTCTTCAATTGAAGCAAAGGAATTAGTTTAAGTACAGAGCCAATTTGCTTCCAGAAAGGAGAAGATGTGGGCTGCCTAATTTTATCATCCAATTTTCATGTAAATAAAATCCTTTCCTC
>NC_089258.1:85614538-85644538 GCF_963930625.1 Muntiacus reevesi
CTGATGCTGGGAAAGATTGAAGGTGGGAGGAGAAGGGGATGACAGATGATGAGATGACTGGATAGCATCACCAACTTGATGGACATGAGTTTGAGTAAGCTCCGAGAGTTGGTGATGGACAGGGAGGCCTGGCGTGCTGCAGTTCATGGTGTCGCAAAGAGTCGGACACGACTGAGTGACTGAACTGAACTGAACTGTGTGTGTATTTGTTAATCCCAAACTAATTTATTGTTCCCCCTTTGCCTTTTTCCCATGTCTTCTTTATCCATTCTTCTGCTGATGGACATTTAAGTTGTTTCCATGTCTTGGCTATTGCAAACACTGCTGCAGTGAATGTTGTGGTGCATGTATCTTTGCAAAGAGTTTTCTCCAGATATGTACCAAACAGTAGAATTTCTGGATCATCTGTTTTTAGTAACTGAGTTTAAATCTCCCAGGATGACCCATTGATGTATCTCACTTTAAATTGAAGTGTTTAAATTTGAGAAGATGCTTCCATTTCATTTTTATTTTTTTAAAGAACAACAAATTTTAAAGAGTGACTCTTGCAAAATATAAAAACAACTCCTCTAACACTTTTTGAGAGTTTTCAAGCTGCAAAGGCACTTACCTCATGCCCTGTAGACTTGACCTTAACATTCTAAAAGTATTACTGCCTTCAGTTGACTCCAGGGTACGAAAAGTGATTCCTCACATTTTATCAACTTTTGACAATAGGCACTTATGGGCCTGAGTGATCTAAAATAGATTAACAAGGGCCGCCTCATGTGAAGAGTTGACTCTTTGGAAAAGACCCTGATGCTGGGAGGGATTGGGGGCAGGAGGAGAAAGGGATGACAGAGGATGAGATCGCTGGATGGCATCACCAACTGGATGGACTGAGCAACTGAACTGAACTGAAAGTACTCTAATGAATAATAGAGCACTTAAAAATTTATTATGTTTTTAATTCACTTAACTGCAATCTATTTAGCAGCCGAAACACTCCCTCCTGAACATATTAGAAGGAATAGTATGTTGAAGTTTTATTAATTTATTATGTTTCAGTTCATTTACCATTTATTCATTTTATTAATTTAGTCACTGAATTGAGTTTCACCTTATAAACATTGTGGAAATCAATAACTTTGTGGGGCTCTATGTGCAACAAAATAAGCTTTCAGCAGGTTATCTAGGGAATTTGGAATCTATGAGAAAAAACACCATTGGTATAATGCAAAAGTACAATTAGCATTTCAAGGAACATAAGATGTCAGGGATGCACTCAAGAATTTTGATTCCATCTCCCTTGGAAGGTAGTGTTTTTAAGACAATCAAAACTGGTTTGGGGGTATTTTATATTCTTCCCTTTTTGCTATCTTAGTTATTCGTTAATAAAACTCCCTCTCCCTCTCATTGACATGCAGTTTTTTAAGGCACTTACCCTCTCCTTACTGATCAAAATTATAAAGTTTTTAATGAACTGATTCATACCCACGTCCCATATGTTCCCAGCTTGACTAACATGGAGTTGTAGTGGGGTTTTGAGCATTTACACCATCATAAAGAAATTTGTAAGTAACATTTGGCAGAGAAGGTTGAGGAAGATCTTTCTTTTCCCATGGAATGGCAAGGTATTGGCAATCATTTATGTGGATGTCTGCACTGACCCCTTAGAGGGACTTAAGTCTTTTCTAAAAATAATTTCCTTCTGAAACCCCCCTTCACCATTTGTGGATATGTAAACTGTTGCAGCCTCTGTGGAAAATGGCATGGAATTTCCTCAAAACACTAAAAATAGAACTACCATATGACCCAGCAATTGAGTTCCTGGGTATATATCAAAAAAAATCCAAAAAACACTAATTTGAAAAGACATATGCATCCCAATGTTAATAGCAGCTTTATTTATAGTTTTCAAGGTGTGGAAAGAACCTAGGTGCCGTCAACAGAGGAATGGATAAGGATGTGGTACATGTGTACAATGGGACACCACTCAGCCGTCAAACAAGAATGAAATATTGCCATTTGCAGCAACATGGATGGACTTGGAGGGTGTAATGCTAAACAAAATAATTCAGAGAAAGACACATACAGAATCATATCATTAATATATGGAATTAAAAATACAACAGCAATCTAGTGAATAAAACAAAGTAGACTCATAGAGAACAAACTAGTGGTTACTAGATGGGTACAAGAACTGGGAGGGACAACATAGGATAGGAGATTTTGCAAAAGGGTTATTATGACTGTATGAAGTCATGTGTGTGAAACTGTTAAGTATCATACAATTTAAAGAATCTTTCATTAATAAAAAATAAGGAAATGATAACAATAATTTCTTTCTTAGCAGGTTAAAACACTGTTTAATCTGAGATTTAAGCATAACGTGCTTCGTTGTTTGGGTCCACAGAGCCAAGGGTCTTTAAGAAAGCTGTTTCCTTGGTCTACTCAGTAGACTCATCCACCTTAAACCACCATCCTCCAAAGCAATCGAAAAGAAATGACTCTCTACTGCCTTGCTTAGCACTATATCTCAGCAACTAAGGTGACAAGCTTAAATCCTACTGTAGGATGGCCCACATCAGACAGTGGATACCTCTAGATCGTTTTTGCTGCTGAACCACTTCTATAAGCTTTACACTCTAGTTCTTCCATCTCTGGTTTGTAGTCTTACTGTCTCCGCTGCCTTACACAGTGCCTCACAGGTTTTTCAATAAATATTTGTCACACAAATGAATGAATAAAAGAATCCCAGTTCCTAGGTGCCCCACGCTTATCTAGAGTACCTGACTGATGCCCTAATCCCTTCAAAACTGGATTATTGCCATGTCTGAGTTCCTGATATCTGAAGTGCCATCTGGACCAGACCTATTACTTGGGGCTCAGAGGACTTCTATCCTGCCCTGAACTGATAACACTCATCCTGGTGAGAGGGTAACAGGCAAGAAGGCCAGGGGTCTCCAAATGGAGGAAAGAGGCTGTAAGTGCCAGACATTTTTATCTCTCTTAACCGGAAGGAAAGAACAAACCAGCGATCTGGTTTTCCTTCTCTATACAAATTTAAAAGGAGGTTTCTCTTAACATTCTGTGTTGCCATGACACCTGGTCTCACCTAAAGCTAACAACTCTCAAACCTTGAGTTAACCAATACGTTTCTTTTTCGTATGGAAATGTTGTCTTAAGCTATGTTAATGAACCCCAGACTCTATCTTCAAGTTGGTTCCGCCAAACGGCCTAACTTACTTATTCAGGTATTGTTCCCCTAATCTATGTAAACAGAACTATTTGTTGGTATTCTGCCTTTCTACAAGATTCAAGTCAATAGTTTTATGGCCAGGGATGAATTATCTGGTGTCATTCTAGATTTTATGACATTCCTTTCCTTTCATTAACAGACTGTGACTATATAACATACAGTTAAAGACTAGGAGGGGGGTTCTCTTTTGCCCCCTTCTGATGCCTATGTCAGAAGCTTTCTCTATCTCCTTTATACTTTAATAAAACTTTATTACACAAAAGCTCTGAGCGATCCAGCCTCGTCTCTGACCCCGGATTGAATTCGTCTCCTCCGGAGGCCTAGAATCCCGCGTCTTATCGTTCAGCAACAACCTTTCACTGGAATTGTATTAGTACTTAGATTTTACAGAATCCTTTCCATATTTTTCAAGCTTCCTCCTCCAAAATTCAGACTCACAATTGGGAATGTAACTTCGGGTCCATTTCTCATGAGCCCACTCCCTAAATTAGTGACCTGAGCCATAACGTCAAGTTGAAACCTTTAGATTCTGGCAATGGTCTCTTCACTTAATCCTTGCCTGTCCCCTCCCCGTGTCCATTGTCATTGTCCAAAATTTGATTCAGAAAGGAAGTTTTTTCTCTCTCTCTTTTTTCTTTGGTGGGGGGTGGGTATAGTTACCTTACAATGCTGTGTTAGTTTCTGCTGTACAAGAAAGTGGATCAGTTACACGTATACACACACCCCTGCACTCTTGGACCTCTGTTCCACCCCCCGGGTCAGCACAGAGCACCGGGCTAAGACGCCTGAGCCACACAGCAGCTTCCCACCAACCATCTACTGGACACGTGGTGGCGTGGGTGCGCCAGACCTCACCTCCGGATCCGCCCTCCTACTCGCCCCGTGTCCACACGCCCCTCTCTATATCTAGGTCTCTACTGTTGTCAGTCCCTCAGTCATGTCCGAGTCTTTGCAACCTCATGGACTGCAGCCCTCCAGGCTCCTCTGTCCATGGAATTCTCCAGGCAAGATTACTGGAGCGGGTTGCCATTTCCCTCTACTCCTACCCTTGAAATAGGTTGATCTGTATTATTTTTCTATATTCCACATGTGTGTGTTAACATACAATGTCTTTTTTTCTGGCTTACATCACTCTGTATGAGAGACTCTAGCTCCAGCCACATCACTACAAATGACCCAGTTTTGTTTCTTTTATGGCTGAGTAATATTTCATTGTGTGTATGTACCAGAGGGATCAAGCAGAGATTCCAAATATATTGGCTTCTATACCCACATTTAGAAATATTAATACATTCTAGTGCACCCAATAATATAAAACACTAGATTTAACAAGGGAAAAAAATCTGGGTCATGCCAATATTCTTCGGTCTTATCTCCTATACCAGGATGTTGAGTATCTTCAGAGAAAATTACAAAACATTTTCTTGAAACTACTGTCTGCCAGATTCTCTGTAGATTTGTAAGATAAAATGGTGAATAAGACAGCAAGGTTCCAGCCCTCACAGTATGTTTAGTTGGCTCATTTTTTATAGATTTGTGTCACTACAAATTCATTTCCCAGGATAACTGCATTTTCTGCTCTATCCAACAATCCTGTGTGTTCCTAGACAGTTTTTTTCCCCCCGTTCCCCAGTATGATGCTTTCAAAACACTCCACTCACTGCAAGCTCCTCATGTTCCACCTCCCTCCATAATCAAGACTAACTGTAACCCAACTTGGCTTTTTTCCTCCTATCAAGCAGGAGAGGTATCTTTCCTTGCCTGAGATAAACCTGATACCACTCCTGGTCCTCAAATATCTCCATTCACCAATTGTCTTCACCCCTCTTTCTGACTTCCTCATCTGTTTCCAGTCTATAGTTTCTTTCCTCTTTAAACAGACTGAGGAAGCTCAGCCAACACAAAAACCCTATGCTGACCTTCTCTGGTATTTCTTTCCTTTTCTTATCCTTTCAAATCCAAGCCCTTTGAAAAAGGGTTCTCCATCCATAGCTTCCACGTGCGCCTCTCCCACCCAGTGCCCCCTCTGCCAGTCATCTCACCCAGTTTCTCTACCCATCGCCCCCTTTCTGACCCTAGACTCACAAAATAATAGAACCATTGTGGTGATGAACCCTATACTTTTCTGTTCTTATGTTGCTGGATCTCACTGATGCATCTAACACCCCTTATTTCCCCATTAAAATGGGAACTTTCACTTTTCCTGAAATTCATGATCCTCCACCCTCTGACTGTTTATTCCCTCAGTACTTTGAATACAATGTGCCCCTCCTTTCTGACCCGAAGAGTTTCTACCAAAAAACTGACTGATGATTTTATTCCCTCAGATGTAACAAATTGTTTTTCTCTTGTTGCTTTTAATATTCTCTTCCTGTCTTTAACTTTTGACATTTTAATTATAACATGTTTTGGTGTGGGTATCTTTGAGTTCCAAAGATTTGTTCCCACTATATAAAAAGTTATTAGTTTTTAATATTTTTACAAAAAACTTTTACTACTTTTAGAATCAGAGGAAAAGTTATATTTAAAAAAAAAATCTACCCTCAAAATAAAAAGGCCCGAATCTTCACTGAGTCATCTCAAAGGATAGTTACGCACATGCATGCATACATGCAATTCTAAAACTATCTGATGGGTGGGTTAGTGGTAAGGAATCTGCCTGTCAATGCAGAAGACATGGGCTTGATCCCTGGGTCGGAAGATCCCCTGGGGAAGGAAATGACAACTCACTCCAGTATTCTTGTCTGGAGAATTCCATGGACAGAGGAGCCTAGAAGGCTACAGTCCGTGGAGTGGTAAGAGTTGGACATCACTTAGCAACTAAACCACCAACAGCCCCACTGGTGACTCAGTGGTAAAGAATTCACCTGCGGACGCAGGGAACACAGGTTCAATCCCTGATTTGGGAAAACATGCCATGCCAAGGAGCAAGCAAGCCCACGTGCCACAGCTATTGAGCCTGTGCTCTAGAAGCATGGAACTGAGACCACTGAGCCCAGGGATCGCAAGCACAGAACCCTGCACACCAAGAACCCGTACTCAGAAACAAGGGAAGTCGCTGCAATGAGAAGCTCCCACACCTCAATACAGAGGAGCCCTCAGTCACTGCAACTAGCAAAAAGCCCACACAGCAACAAAGACCCAGCACATCCAAAAGTAGGCAGGTTATTTTTAAAAATAAAAATAATTTAAGCAACACCAACACAAACATGGAATCTTCCAAGATGATTTACCCTGATAATAAAATTTTGGTGTAAAACTCTGGAATTTCTTTGGGATGTATAATGATGATTGATTTCATAAATATTGGGGGAGATTATTTACATAAAATCAGCCTAGAATTTGTAAATTTTCCACTAAAATCAGCGCCGTTTAAGTCATGACAACATTTAAACAATCATAAAGCATTATACAGGTTTAGGAATAATCCAGCTTGAGGAAGCTCCAAATTCCCAGGTTTTGCCCTAGTCAAATTTTAACATAGAAAAAGAATGAGGAAGTTCAATTTACACTCATTTTAGACACTATTATAACAATGTCTAGTTTAAGAGACATTCTTATAACATTTATGCCTCATTCTAATGATTTCATAAATTGAAGAGAAGGGAATGAACAGAAAATAAAGGTATGCTAGGAAATGTATTTGACTCGGCAATATTTGGCAGTGTGATCGCCCAGGAACCTTCACAGCATTTTTGAATTCTTCCTGTAACTTCTCTGCTCACATGTTTGGAACTGCGTGACAATAATTTATCTATTGTCATGTTTCTAGCATTTTATTTGTTTCTACTGCAGTGTCATATACTTGATTTATACTTTTCTTCTTCTGTTGAAGATAGTTGAACAAGACTTCAAATAAGCATATTATAAAACCCTTCGGAGAGGTTCTCTCATTTTCTCTTAGACCTTTTCAATCAGGTCATCATCTCAATCATGCCACCAAAATTTATTTCTGACCTCCACACTAATAAATCCAAAGATTCATTTTCTCTTATATTTTTATTTGAACTATAAGCTGCATTGCAAACTGTTTACCTCTCCTTTCCTTTAGAAACTCTTCCTTCATTTGGCTAAAAAATCACATCCTCTAGTTCTCCTCTTATATTTCAGGAGTGCAAGGGTAGTTCAATTAGGGTGCTATAAGCTCACCATTTTCTATTACTTATTATTTCTGTTAATTTCAAATATCTTGAAAATTCAATAGGAAGTCAATAGAACATAATAAACAAACAACAGGCAAAACACCTAAATGGAGTAAACAAAATTATTATAACAAATAGAGGATTATTGACCTAAAATTTTAATTACCCAGAACTAACTTTAACACCAAACATGTAGCTCCTAAAGGAAGGGAACTGCAGCTTCTAGTGAGAGATGTGAAAGATGATGACAAATCAGATGCAGAAATTTAATCTAGGAAGTAAGTAGCTTATAGAAAGGTTGGAAATGTTTTCTGAAGCCATTAGTTACAGAACTAGATACTGTGGTCTTGGATTAGAAACCTGAGTATCATAGAGATGTCAGTCTTAAAATTCATCTACATGTTTAAAAAAAATTCCATTGAAAATCTCAGTAAGACATTTTCTACAAAAAGGTAGCATAGTTCTCAAGTTTACCGAAAAGCTGTGACAAGCAAGAGAGGATCAGGGGAAGAACTGGGAAAATCCAAAGAAAGTCTGATGTTTACTTAGCAATATTCAAGTGTTAATTTCTTAGTTCTAATAATTGTCCTGGGCACTCTGGTGGCTCAGTGGTGAAGAATCTGCCTGCCAATGCAGGAGATACAAGTTTGATCTCTGGGTCAGAAATATCCCCTAGGGAAGGAAATGGCATCCCACTCCAGTATTCTTGCCTGGGAAATCCCATGGACAGGAGAGCCTGGTGGGCTACAGTCCATGGGTTCTCAAAAAGAGTCAGACATGACTTAGCAACTAAACAACAACAGTATTGTCCTATGGTTTTAAAAAATGTCAATATTAAGGGATGCTGAGTGAGGAACATCAGGGAACTCTGTATTTTCTTTGTAAATCTTCTGTAAATCTAAATTTAGTTCAAAATAAAAAGTGTAAATAAGTAAAGAGTAGGAAATTTCCCGAACAGATATAAAAATATATAGTAAAGCTATAGTCATCTAAATAGTAGGAATGAAACAGCAGTAGATGAAACAATTAAACAGAATAAAATAAATTAATTCAGTATCACAATCAATGAAGAAGAATTATTCACCAAATAGTGTCAATCAGTAAGTTAATTATGAAGGTGTTGGTAAGTGCAATTTAGATTCTTACCGAAAGCAACAAAGCAAAATAAATTCTAACTGGAGTAGACAATTCAGTATTTAAAATAAAGTAATTCCCAAAATAGCTTCCCTCGTGGCTCAGACAGTAAAGAATCCGCCTGCATTGCAGGAGACCCGGGTTCAGTCTCTGGGTCAGGAAGATCCCCTGGAGAAGGAAATGACAACCCACTCCAGTATTCTTGCCTGGGAAATCCCATGGACAGAGGAGCCTGGTGGGCTATAGTCCAATTTTGCATAAAAATAAATAAATAAAAATAAACCAATTCCCCAAATAATTTTTTAAATAAAATAAGCCATCAAAATAAATCAAGAATATAAGTAAATACTTCTTTGATCACAGGATAGAAGAGGAATTTCTAAACATAAAAACCATGGAACAAACTATGAAGAGAAATTTAAAAAATAAGTTTGGAGAAAATTTTGGAACTTCTGTATAAAATCTCCAAAATAATTAAAAGGGTAAAAGAAGTATCTGGAAAATTATTTGCCATAAGTATAAGTGATAAGAGAGTAAGGCCTTAATTTATTGATTTAATCAAGATACAAAAATTAATAAGAAAGTTTTAATACTCTCACAAGAACCAGGGGAAAGGACATAAACAAACAATCCCAATAGAAATAAAACTGGCTAACAAATACACTACCGAATTCAATCTTTCTCAAGGCCAAAAAGTTAAAAAGTAATGACGTTTCCTGCTATCAAATTAGCAAATAATCAAACAGTTAATAATAACCAGTGCTGACAAGAATCTACTGTAATACAATACACTGTTGATATTATTGATGACCATGTAAATTAGGTAAGCTTCCTGGAAAGATATTTGGCAATGTAATAAACAATCCTTTAGAATGGTCATTTCCTTTTTTAAATGTACAGGTGAATATTTACATATATGGCTACCTGTCAAAATGTTGTTGGCAATAGTAAAAAATAGAAATCATCTACATATATGTGCACACAAACATGAAGTAGAAGGAAATAGAGAAAATAATATTTATTGCTCAAGGGTGACATTATGGGTAAACTTTTCTTTTCTGCCTTTTAGTTCTCTGAATTTCCTAATCTCTCTGGCAGTGTTTGCTATGCAATTTTGTGTGTGTTTTTCTCTATTCTCTAAAGTTTCTCTAATTTTTCTTATAGTTAGGAGAGAGACGCAAGTTTTCACATAGAGGGAACTATCCAATACATGGAGGAATATTTTAAAAAAAATGTTTAAATACACCAAGATTTTTAAATGTTCAAAATATATAAGAAATACTGATGTTGACTGATAGTTTGATATTGCACAAAAGACAATAAAGTAGAGTGTCATGTTAAATCTGAGAGCACGTTACAACGAGACTGTACTTGGCGCATGCTCATTTCAGGCGGAAAGCAACCAACTGTGCAGAGCTGCTGGGCGTTTAGTTTCCTGTTTCTCAGTTATAGACCCAAACCTCTGCTTTATAAATTCTGATCTTCCCTCTAGTTCTTCCATTATTTCCTGAGGCTGTAGGGATACACAGACCAGAGACTATTTCAGGTCTCCAGTGGCTGTGGCAGTTCCAGGATTACTGGAGATTCCAACTTGCTCCAGAGAACATCGGTTCAGTGTGATTTGATCCCCAAGCACACAGTAGAGGCCTGCACCATCACGCCGGAATGTCCTCTATTGTTACTGGGCTTTCAGAAATAGGTGACATTTGCAGATTTTTTTTTTTTTTTGGTGGGGGAGGAAGAAGCAAAAGTTTCATAAAACAGTACTTAGCTTTACTGGTAAATACTCTGGTCGTTGCTATTCTAGTCTTTTCTATTCTGTTCAGTTTAATTTTTATAATACATTAAACTGTTGCAGGTCAAGAAGCAATAGTTAGAACCAGACATGGAACAAGAGACTCGTTTCAAATTGGAAAAGGAGTACATCAAGGCTGTATATTGTCACCCTACTTATTTAACTCATATGCAGAGTACATCATGTGAAATGCCAGGCTGGATGAAGAGCAAGCTGGAATCAAGATTGCCAGGAGAAATATCAATAACCTCAGATACGCAGATGACACCACCCTTATGGCAGAAAGTGAAGAAGAACTAAATAGCCTCTTGATGAAAGTGAAAGAGGAGAGGGGAAAAGTTGGCTTAAAACTCAACATTCAGAAAACTAAGATCATGGCCTCCGGTCCCATCACTTCATAGCAAATAGATGGGAAAACAATGGAAACAGTGAGAGATTTTATTTTTTGGAGGGGCTCTAAAACCAGTGCAGATGGTGACTGCAGCCATGAAATTAAAAGACACTTGCTTCTTGGAAGAAAAGCTATGACCAACCTAGACAGCATATTAAAAAGCAGAGATAGTACTTTGCTGACCAAGGTCTGTCTAGTCAAAGCTATGGTTTCTCTAGTAGTCATATAGTCATGTAGGAATTTGAGAGTTGGACTTCAAGAAAGATGAGCACCGAAGAATTGATGCTTTTGAACTGTAGTGTTGGAGAAGACTCTTGAGAGTCCCTTGGACTGCAAGGAGATCAAATCAGCCCATCCTAAAGGAAATCAGTCCTGAATATGCATTGGAAGGACTGATGCTGAAGCTGAAACTCCAATACTTTGGCCACCTGAGTCAAAGAACTGACTCATTTGAAAAAACCCTGATGCTAGGAAAGATTGAAGGCAGGAAGAGAAGGGGACAACAGAGGATGAGATGGTTGGTTGGCGTCACCGACTCTATGGACATGAGTTTGGGTAAACTCTGGGAGTTGGTGATGGACAGGGAAGCCTGGCGTGCTGCAGTCCGCGGGGTCACAAAGAGTCAGACACGACTGAGCTACTGAACTGAACTGAAACTGATTTCATGAGCCCATAGGTTCTGATCCTAGGGGTAAAGGACATTGGATAAGAAAACATGAAGGTTGCTAGCTAGTCCAAAAAAAAAAAAAAAGAAAAAAAAAAAAGGCAAACAAGTGGCAGAAATGCTCACAGTGACATGTTCAGAAATGGAGCAAAGGATAAGCCTATGCAGAATGGGGTATTATTCAGTATTGACTCTTTTATGCAGAGCTCCAGGGAGTAGGTATTTTTTTTTTAAGCAAAGATGGTTTTAGGTGCAATGCAGACTGTACAACAAATGACACTGAATATTAGAGTGAGGCAGAAAATCTCCTTTTGGTTTTCCATTCCTCTTTCGCTATTGTGGGAGGCTTGGTTCCAGGAACCTCCCCACCCCCATGTATACCAAAATCCAAGGATGTCCAAATGCCTTATATAAAATAGCAGTAGAATACGATCAATACAGCCCTATGATGAGTGCAGCCAGCTCTCAGTTTCTGAGGGTTTGGCATCTGCACAGGACTAAATGTGTTTCATTCCTTCTAATCATCACGTGCAGAAAGCCACAGGTGGCAGTTCTTGCTCGGGAAAGCTGTTTTTAAAAAGTATTTGTTTTAAGGGAAAGGAGAGGGGGCATAAACTTGGAAATTGGGATTTAACAGATACAGACGACACTATATAAACTAGATAACCAATAAGGGCCTACTGTATAGCCCAAGGAACTGTGCTCAGTATCTTGTAATAACCTTGAGTGGCAAAGAGCAGGAGAAAGAATATATATGTATGTATAATGGAATAACATTGCTATACACCTGAGACAGTGTGGACCGACTATACTTTAATAAAAGATTAAATTTTTTAAGTAATTGTTTTTTAATCAATCAAATAAGTACAGGGAACAATGATGACAATAGTTACAAGTGCTGTATAGCTTCGCTATATGCTGGGCACTGTTCTAAACACTTTTCACATGTTTTATCTCACCTGCATCATAATTCTGTGAGGTGAATACAATCCATATCTCCATTCTGCAGGTTAAAATATAAGACAGAAAGAAGCTTGCTGCAGGTCATGCAGCTGGTAAGTGGTGCAGCAAGGATGTGAACCCAGAGAAGCCTGTGCTCTGAGCTGCCGCTTTATGACCTAGAGAGCGCCAGAAGGACACACAGTTCAGAACAAGGCGGCCTCTGCCCCGCCCCAGCCGTGCCCCACCCTCTGCCCCCGCAAGGTACAGTCACTAAGCTGGCGACAGTGGTCAAGAACCTGTCTGCCAATGCAGGTAGATGTATAAGATTGGGTTCGATTCCTGGGTCACTCCAGTATTCTTGCCTGGAAAATTCCATGGTCAGAGGACCCTGGCAAGCTACAGTCCATAGGGCCACAAAGAGTCAGACGTGACTGAAGCAGCAGTACACATGCATGCAATTTTTTGTAAATCCTCCAAGAAATTTCCGTACATGTAATAAACAAATATATAAAAGTCAATGTGCACGGTTGTAAATTACCAACAACAATTTTACACATCAAATCTACCTAAAAATCTCCTGCAGAGTTTTAGTAGCTACATTATATGCTATGGTATGGATGCATTATAGCTTTTCACTAATCACTATCAATGATAATTTATTTTATTCTAATCCTTTGCTATGTCAAACAAGGCTTAAGTAAGTAACCGAGAACACAGGTCTTTGGTTCAGTATAAACAAATCTTCATTATTTATTCACAGAAGTATGTGCATTTGACAGGTAAAAGGATATAGCATTTTTTATGCTTATATTAGGGACCTTCCTTCCCAGGGGGCTCAAATGGTAAAGAATTCACCTGCCAACGCAGGAACCACAAGAGATACAGATTTGATCCCTGAGCAGGCAAGATCCCCTGGAGGAGGAAATGGCAACCCACTCCAGTATTCTTGAGCCTGGTGGCCCCCATCCAAGGAATCTAGACAGCTGGACGTGCACTTATACTAACAGAGCATTTGCCTCAGAATGAGAGCCTTCAACAAGCCACAGAATTTAGCTGGAATTTAATGATATTTCTTTTTATTTCCATTGCCTTTTACTCTTTTAATATTTAGTTATCTTATTTGACTGTGCTGGGTCCTAGCTGTGGCACATGGGATCTGGGTCTCCAACCAAGGGTCAAGCCCAGGCCCCCAGGATTGGGAGCTCGGAGTCTGAGCCACTGGACAGCCAGGAACATCACAGTTGTTTTTACTTTTAAGTAAAGTCACCAAATATCTATGACTAGTGACACTAGCTTTCCATTCATGAAAGTTGCATGAGCTTCCTTTAGTGGAAAAGTGAGTCAATTTTGAAAATGCTGATTATATAAATATTAAGGGTACGTGGAGTTGGTCCTTGGACCTCGTATAACATGATCGAAAAAGAGGCCATAGCATATGCTCGTTTTTAAGCACCTACAGATTAACTTCATCAGTTAATTTTTCAACATTTCCATGATAGAAAGAACAGTTCCTCCTGTCTGAAACAGTGTTAGCTGTCTCACAGTAAGTCAACTGGCTTGGCAACTCCAGCCTCACTGGAGCAGACAGCCCCTCAGACAACTTGGCCGGTGACCTAGCCCCCACCCACAGGTTACACTGGCCTCTTCTCCCCCCACAGGCTGACTCCTCTGTCCGCCTAAAGGGCACTCACTATGTGTTGACTACCCCACATTGTTTTTTCAGGTTTTCTGCAACTGGTTGCACGATTGAATTCTACCCATTTCATTTCTTAGATTTTTTCACTTGTGGCCGGGCCTATCACTTGTCTGCCACTTTCAGTTTGCCAAAATGCTCTTGTGTTCAGCTGTGTTGCCATATCTAATCTATCTTCTGTATGTTTAAGATGTCCTTAGGATCCAATATCCCTCCTTTCTCCCATAGCTATTAGAATAATAAAATACCTCCCTGGGCAAAGCATGCCAACCACTCTTGATGTGGCCTTGCCCTCTGGATCCAGGAAAGTTCCTGATAAGACGTTTACTCCCAGGAAAATAAAAAGACATGCCAGTACAGTTGTTTCCCTTGATTCTGTCATAAAGTGTGCTCTTTGATGATTTCACAAATGTTCAGCTGTGAATCTCAAATTGCTTTGCACCTGGAATTTGTTTCCAAGTTATATTTCAGACTCTTGTCACTACATATTTCAATCATAAATTGTTAGCCAGATTCACTTATGGGAACTTCTGATCTTTGTCCCAGAGACTACTTTTTCAACCCCCAGGTTGAAAGCATTTAGTTATTCAAGCCATACACTATGAATTTATAACCACACTCCTACCAAGTCGTCTCTGTTTCTTTTTTATGTTCCCATAAAGACTAATGCTTAAAGGTTTGTAGGAGGCCATGATTGTTCATATTATTTTAAGTGAAAAGTGCTACTACTAATTGCTCATTTTAATCTGCAAGGTATTTTTAACAGCATCTCTTTCTTTGAAAGAGTTAGTTGCTCAGTCATGTCTGGTTCTCTGTTACCCCCAAGGACTGCAGCTTATCAGGCCCCTCTGTCCACGGGATTCTCCAGGCAAGAATACTGGAGTGGGTGGCCATTCCGCTCTCCAGGGGATCTTCCCAACTCAGGGATCGAACCTGGGTCTCCTGCGTTGCAGGCGGATTCTTTACCATCTGAGGCATGAGGGAAGCCCAATAGCACCTCTGTTCTTATTCACATTTTATATTGAAGATATTACATTTTTGCCACTAGACAAAAATAAAATACTGATGGAGTTATTAACCTCATGCTAACAATTCCAACCCTCAAGGTCTACAACCCACCTGAGAGATATAAACTACAAATTCTCCAGAGAAAGATTCTGAAAATTATTGCATAATTTTATTTCGGTGTATCACATCAGGTTCCAGTTTTGCTCCATGTATCTCCTAATGCAATATAAGTGCATTTCAAATTGTTCTTTTCGATCACTGCAAATAGAAATAGAAGTGTCCTTTTAGTGATTCTTTGAATCGTCTTTCATATTATTTAAAATACTAGGGCACACATCCAGCTTTCTTTTCCTTGTTAAGTAATACATGTACGCCTGATGTTCTGCTCTGTAAATCACTTCAGTCATGTCTGACTCGTGTGTTCCAATAGCGTGTCAATTCTGTACCTTGCTTCTGTTATTGCTTATTGAGGGAATCAATTAAGATCAGATTCCTCCCACTGCACTTAGAACAGGCCTAGACCGGCAGGGACACTCGCTTTGTATTAGTAATTGCAGCCACCACTTAGCCTTTGCTGTGTGCCTCATGCTGTTATATACATGGAAACGTAGACTCTTTTCTATAAACACGGCAAGGATGCCATGATATAAATAACGTTGTTGCCTCCACTTGTAGTTAGGGAAACGGAGGGCTGGAAAAGTGAAATACTTTCCCAACTTACCTAGTGTGAAGCAGAGCTGGATTCATGCCCAGAGCAGACAGGCAATCCTTTCAAGGCCATGCTTGCTCACTGCCAAGCTCACCAAGGCAATGTTTAACCACTGCCAAGCTAACCAAGTTGCATCTTGCGCTTAACTTGTATTTGATCTCACAGGAAGTGGGCGAAAATCTTTATTCCAAGGTCACATGTTGCAAAGTTAATATTGTTCAATCAGTAAGTTACAGGTAGACATTACTGATTTAAAAGATGATTATTGCTTTTGCTAAACAATTTACCTCTTAACACTGGAAACTACTAAAAAGTATCTTGCTAAATTTTGGTCAGTATCTTCCACTTTCATCCTAAGTGAGTCTGTTCCTCATTTAATTCTACTGCTTGCTGATTCATTCTCAATTGTGTGCTTCACTCTGACCTCTATGTTCTTTTCTTCACACTCTTAAATTTGCATCAGGCATTCACAGTGCAGTAATGCAGAATTTCATCAATGGAGATAGGTTTTCACATGTCTTACAAGAATTGATGCTTTTGAACTGTGGTGCTGGAGAAGACTCTTGAGAGTCCCTTGGACAGCAAGGAGATCCAACCAGTCAATCCTAAAGGAAATCAGTCCTGAATATTCATTAGAAGGACTGATGTTAAAGCTGAAACTCCAGTACTTTGATG
The DNA here is from genome assembly GCF_963930625.1 of Muntiacus reevesi. Taxonomy (NCBI): domain Eukaryota; kingdom Metazoa; phylum Chordata; class Mammalia; order Artiodactyla; family Cervidae; genus Muntiacus; species Muntiacus reevesi. The sequence goes on from NC_089258.1 coordinate 85,630,933, forward strand.
GGAAGAACTGACTCATTGGAAAAGACCCTGATGCTGGGAAAGATTAAAGGTAGAGGGAGAAGAGGACTATTGAGGATGAGATGGTTGGATGGCATCACCGACTCAATGGACATGAGTTTGAGCAAGCTCTGGGAGTTGGTGATGGACAGGGAGGCCTGGTGTGCTGCAATCCATGGGGTCACAAAGAGCTGGACATGACTAAGCAGCTGAACTGAACTGAACTGATGACTGTTTCTGCCTTTCTGTGTAATGATCCATATTAACTATACACAAAACTATTTTTATGAAGCAAAATTTGTTTCATCCAGAACTAAATCCTCTACAATTTAAAAACTTTCAAGCACCAGTTTATATTTACAAGTTGTCTTTATTGTTTTGAGTGGCTTTTCAAAACCAGATCCTATAACACAGGCTGACTGTTTTTGCCAAGGGGCACCTGGAGTTAGAGGCAGCACTGGCACTAAAATTCTGTGCTGTGAAATCACAACCCTCCCATCTGTTCCTTAATCCACCCAGCAGCACAGACGCCCAAAGGTTTAAATAAACAGGACAGGCAGATCATTATTAATGGGGTAAATTTCTCACCTATCTTTCCTCTTTGAATATGGCACATTGTCACTGATGTGCTATACTGTACTGTTGTATAAAAACATATGCAGCTAAACTACAACTGCATTAATTTTAGAAAATAACTGGTAGTGAAATGCATAGCAGAATATGAGGCTGGAACAATATGCTAACTTGGCTAGTTGTTTGGCAGTGGAGAGACTGACAGTTTTTTTTTTTTTTTTTTTTCAAATTCCATATATAGTTGTCACAGAAGACTAGCAGGCATTGGTATCTTTGGTTTCTTAAATTTTTCTTTGAATTAGTTGCTTACATTTAACTGTCTGGGTTTTTATTAAAAAAATATTAAAAAACTGTCTGAATTTGCAATGAAAAACAGATTTGGAAAAAATCTAAAAAGGAATATACATACATATATATATTCTTTTTAGAGTTTTTCCATATATATATATATATATTCAGGTATATACCTGAAACTGGGGGTTTCCTCAGTGGCTCAACAGGTAAAGAATCTGCCTGTAATGCAGGAGACTCGGGAAATGCAGGTTCGATCTCTGAGTCAGGAAGATCCCATGGAGGAGGGGATGGCAACTCACCCAATACTCTTGCCTGGAGAATGCCATGGACAGAAGAGCCTGGCGGGTGACAGCCCATGGGGTCACAAAGAGTCGGACAGGACTGAAGCACCTGAGCACAGCCCAGCATACCTGAACTAATACATTATACATCGATGATATTTCAATAAATTAAAAAGAAATCAAAGGTACAGTCAAAATCTAACAAACAGATTTTGAGCATCTTTTCAATCATCAGGTCTGCTTTCAGTGGGTACCACACCCTACATGGCTATCAGTTGTCCCCACTGAACAGAGGATGAACCTCTAGTTCACCACTGCGGCCCTCACCTGCTTCACTGGTTTATATCACCTGATTCATTTGTATCAAAGATGAAAAGTATGGCTTTGGAAGAACTTAATGGACTCTGAAAGGTATCACGGGAAATTTGAATCAACACAATGAAATACAGTGAGTCTGATGACAGATGGACTCATTACAAAATCTCAATAAAATCCATCATGCAAAATGTTTAGCCTGAGCTCAGATGACTAGATGGATATAAAAACATCATAATCCTGAAAGTCCTATGAGGTCTAGATTTGCCCAACTAAGATCACACATCACCCACACGTCATCCACATGTCACCTGCACGTCTTCTCTAAAACTATTAATAACAAAATAAATTAAGACACCATAGAGAACTTAGTCATTTAACATGTAAGTAAATTTTTTTTTCCAATGAGACCTGAAAATCCTTGATGAAACTTTTTAGCCTACTACTGAGTAATTGTAATTAATTTAATTATTCTGAGTCGTTTCAATTATTACCTAAGGAAACTGTGGCTCAGAAGAATCCGCCTGCAGTGCAAGAGACCTGTGTTCCATCCCTGCATCAGGAAGATTCCCTGGAAAACAGAAAGGCAACCCACTCCAGTATCTCTGCTTGGAGAATCCCATGAACAGAGGAGCCTGGAAGACCACAGTCCATGGGATCACAAAGAATCAAACACGACTGGGTGATTAACACGCACACAAGGAAACTGCAAAATGCATCCTTTTTTTTTGGTCGCACCATGTAGGGCATGTGGGATTTTAGTTCCATAACCTGTGATCAAGTTCAGGTCCCCACCTTGGGAGCGTGGAGTCTTAACCACTGGATCACCAGTGAAGTCCCATAATGCGTCTATTAGCAGAGTCCGCTGGATCAATGGTGATAGGGTAAATACAGATTCCACAGATGCTGTGACTAAGAAATAAATGAAAATTCCTACATTGAACCGCAAACCAGGTTATGCCCAGAGAGTTTCTCCAAGTAAATGATAGGAACAATACAATAAAAAGAAATTTCCAAAAAAGAAAAATATTTGCATTTGTTTATTTTTATACCATTAGTGAAATTAGAACTATTCCTAAGAGAGAAACTTCTGGAGTCTTCTGTAGAAACAATCCTGTCTTAAACGTCAATGAGATGCAAAATGGTCAGCATGGAATTGAATTTGACCTAATTATAAGAGTGGCTTTTCATCATGTTGGCACTGATTAAGGGCTTAGTTTACATTTAGGGAGTGCCCGCCTTAAATGGCATGTACATTAACCCATCCTACATTACTGACAGAAAAGCACACTGTAATGCATTGTCAGGTGTTTTTATCCCATGCAAGAGCTAGCTCTGTGAGCAGTAATAACGTAATTAAAGCCATTAATGTTTACTCCTCTGGGAAAACAGTTATTCATAGATATCAGAATCTTTCATGTTCTTCTATCTACTATACAATTTATATTTTGTTTCTTGCTTATGAGACTCTTCAGGAGTTATTTTCCTGTCACCCTAAAATAGAAATGTATCCTCTGGCAATGTTTTTAATATAGCTATTTGCAGTTAAATTGAATAAAAATGAATAATGTGTTTATTAAGAGTATCAGGAGCGGAGATGCAACTTTTCTCATTATGTTATATTACTGTTTCTGCTGAGATACAATATATTAATAATTTTATAGCATAAATAGTAGATTAAGCTTTGAAAAGTCATAACATCCACTGAAACATACCTGGACCAGAAATTCTTTCACATAGTGTCAATATTTTTTGTAAATCAATGTGAAGTATAAATAGGTACAAACTTCTAGAATTTTATTTTCCTGGGAAGTGTTTTCATTTTTTTTTTAACTAAAATGCATTTTTATGTTGACATTATAATATTGCTATAAATATTATATAAATGCACTCTCCAATATACCTACAGGGTCCTTAACCAAATAATACACATAATACAGAAGTAGCAAAGATAAAGAAATCATTTTATACTATTTCCTTAATATCGCTCACACCACATACTCTATTTTGAAGGACAAATAAGCTTAAATATTAATGGACAGTAATGACTTACAAATTTTTTAGGGTTCCTATACTAGGCATTGGTTTAAAATCTTTGTATCACCACATTGAATCTTCATACCTTATTCATACTAATGTCTTTTGACAGAAGGGGAAAGTGGAGCCCAGAAAGTTTAAGTAACTTGCTAGGAATAAACTGGCTAGTAAGTGTTGGGGCCAAGATATTAATACAAATTTGCATATTTTGACTCTAGTGCTGGACTTAGTAGTACTGACTTTTCCTTGCTATTCTCTCTCTTAAATTTAGAGCTTCTCCCTTTTCAAAGTTGTGGTCATTCAAGTGCTATCTACAAGTTTTTTGAACTCCCTGCTACTTCTTCATTGCTTCTGAAACAATAGTGCAAAGTAGATTTTTTTTTTTTTTGAAGTCTACATTTTCAGGGCTTCCCTGGTGGTTCAGTAGTAAAGAACCCACCTGCAAACTCAGGAGAGAGACATGGTTCCATCCCCGATTCCGGACAATCCCAGGTGCCTCAGAGCAACTAAGCCACGTGCCACAACTGCTGAGCCTGTGATCTGGAGCCCCAAAATCGCAACTACTGAGTCACATGCTGCAAATACTGAAGCCCAAGTGCCCTAGAGCCTGTGCAACAAAAGAAGCTGCCACAATGAGAAGCCTGCAAACTGCAAGGAGAGAGTAGCCCCTGCTGGATGCAACTGGAGACAGAGCCCACATAGCACCAAAGACCCAGCAGAGCCAGAAGTAGAACAAATAAAGAAATAGAGGTATTTTAAAAGGTAAAGCCTGTGTTCAGACAACAGGCTTGCCACTTGCACTGTACGCATGTAGACTTGTCTTCTATACTCTCTAAACTTCAGTCTCCTCATCTGTAAAGTAGTAGCTGTTTCAGAGATCTGTCTGGATGATTAAACATGGAACACATGTAAAGCAGTTAGCTAAGTGCCTGGCTCATCGCCAGCACTTGATAAGCATTGACTATTAAGATAATTATGGCTTTATTTAAACAAAAGGTGGACCTGTATAGTCATCTGCTAAGGAGGAAAGAGATGCTTTTCTTACTGCATCAAGCCAAACACAATTTTGTATTTGATACAAAGCTGTGCTGGATTTGGTCTGAGTTATTTTTATTGGATCACTAAAAGGGAGGGTCTTTCCACAAACAATGTGGATGGATAAGCTTTGTAAAATAACTGATAATCTCTCTATTGGAGTTGCAGATCTTTCTGATAGGTTAGGAATACAAATTAAATAATGGGAAAGTATTTGTGCCTTTCAAATAAAATTTTAAATGATACTTTCTAATAGCATATTGAACAAATGACAGTGAATCAGAAAGATAAGTAAGAACCAAAGTTCTGGAATGGATAAAGAAGGTATACAGATATACAATGGAACGTTACTCTGCTATAAAAAAGAATGAAATTGTGCCATTTGCAGAGGCATGGAAGGACCCCGAGTCTGTTATACAGAGTAAATTTTTTTCAGAAAGAGTAAAACAAATACAGTTTATTAATATATACAGTAGAATCTAGAAAAAATGGTATAGATGAACTCATTTGCAAAGCAGAAACAGAGACACAGAGTAGAGTACAAACACACAGATGCCAAAGAGGGAAGAGGGGGACAGGGATGGATCGGGAGGTTGGGATTGCCGTGTGCACACTGCCATGTACAGAATAGATGACTCACGAGAACCGACTGTGTGGTACAGGGAACTCTACTCAATACTCAGCGGTGACCTAAACGTGAAGGAAATACAAGGAAGAGTGAATGTATGTGTATGCGTGTGGCTGATTCACTTTGCTGTACAGTGAAAAGCTGACATAGCAGTGTCAGGCAACTATATTCCAATTAAAAAAAAAAAAAAAAAGAAAAAGAAAGTCCTAGTGCCCTTATTGCCTTCAGCAACCTTGATTAAAACCAACAAGCAATTATTATTATTATTATTTTTTATGTCTGGAAATTCTCTTCTTTTTTTTTCTTTTTTCTTTTATTCCATTTATTTGTATTAGTTGGAGGCTAATTACTTTACAATATTGTAGTGTTTTTTGCCATACATTGACATGAATCAGCCATGGATTTATATGTGTTCCCCATCCCAATCCCCCCTCCCACCTCCCTCTCCACCCTATCCCTCTGGGTCTTTCCAGTGCACCAGCCCCAAGCACTTGTCTCATGCATCCAACTTGGGCTGGTGATCTGTTTCACCCTTGATAATATACATGTTTTGATGCTGTTCTCTCGAAACATCCCACCCTCACCTTCTCCAACAGAGTCCAAAAGTTTGTTCTGTACATCTGTGTCTCTTTTTCTGTTTTGCATATAGGGTTATTGTTACCATCTTTCTAAATTCCATATAAATGCGTTAGTATACTCTATTGGTCTTTATCTTTCTGGCTTACTTCACTCTATATAATGGGCTCCAGTTTCATCCATCTCACTAGAACTGATTCAAATGAATTCTTTTTAATGGCTGAGTAATAGTCCATGGTGTATATGTACCACAGTTTCCTTATCCATTCATCTGCTGATGGGCATCTAGGTTGCTTCCATGTCCTGGCTATTATAAACAGTGCTGCGATGAACATTGGGGTACACGTGTCTCTTTCAGATCTGGTTTACTCAGTGTGTATGCCCAGGAGTGGTATTGCTGGGTCATATGGCAGTTCTATTTCCAGTTTTTTAAGAAATCTCTGCACTGTTCTCCATAGCGGCTGTACTAGTTTGCATTCCCACCAACAGTGTACGAGGGTTCCTTTTTCTCCACACCCTCTCCAGCATTTATTGCTTGTAGGCTTTTGGATAGCAGCCATCCTGACTGGCATGTAATGGTATCTCATTGTGGTTTTTATTTGCATTTCTCTGATAATGAGTGTTGAGTGATAATGAGTGTTGATAATGAGTGTTGAGCATCTTTTCATGTGTTTGTTAGCCATCTGTATGTCTTTTTTTGGAGAAATGTCTGTTTAGTTCCTTGGCCCATTTTTTGATTGCATCATTTATTTTTCTGGAATTGAGCTGCAGGAGTTGCTTGTATATTTTTGAGATTAATCCTTTGTCTGTTGCTCCATTTGCTATTATTTTCTCCCAATCTGAGGGCTGTCTCTTCACCTTGCTTGTAGTTTCCTTTGTTGTGCAAAAGCTTTTGAGTTTCATTAGGTCCCATTTGTTAATTTTTGCTTTTATTTCCAATATTCTGGGAGGTGGGTCATAGATAATCCTGCTGTGATTTATGTCAGAGAGTGTTTTGCCTTGGTTCTCCTCTAGGAGTTTTATAGTTTCTGGTCTTACATTTAGATCTTTAATCCATTTTGAGTTTATTTTTGTGTATGGTGTTAGAAAGTGTTCTAGTTTCATTCTTTTACAAGTGGTTGCCCAGTTTTCCCAGCACCACTTGTTAAAGAGGTTGTCTTTTTTCCCATTGTATATTTTTGCCTCTTTTGTCAAAGATAAGGTGTCCATAGGTTTGTGGATTTATCTCTGGGCTTTCTATTCTGTTCCATTGATCTATATTTCTGTCTTTGTGCCAGTACCATACTGTCTTGATGACTGTGGCTTTGTAGTATAGTCTGAAGTCAGGCAGGTTGATTCTTCCAGTTCCATTCTTCTTTCTCAAGATTACTTTGGCTATTCGAAGTTTTTTGTTTTTCCATACAAATTGTGAAATTATTTGTTCTAGTTCTCAGAAAAATACCGTTGGTAGCTTGATAGGAATTGCATTGAATCTATAGATTGCTTTGGGTAGTATAGTCATTTTCACAATATTGATTCTTCCAATCCATGAACACGGTATATTTCTCCATCTGTTTGTGTCCTCTTTGAATTCTTTCATCAGTGTTTTATAGTTTTCTATGTATAGGTCTTTTGTTTCTTTAGGTAGATATACTCCTAAGTATTTTATTCTTTTTGTTGCAATGGTGAGTGGTATTGTTTCCTTAATTTCTCTTTCTGTTTTCTCATTGTTAGTGTATAGGAATGCAAGGGATTTCTGTGTGTTAATTTTATATCCTGCAACTTTACTATATTCATTGATTAGCTCTAGTAATTTTCTGGTAGAGTCTTTAGGGTTTTCTATGTAGAGGATCATGTCATCTGCAAACAGCAAGAGTTTCACTTCTTCTTTTCCTATCTGGATTCCTTTTACTTCTTTTTCTGCTCTGATTGCTGTGGCCAAAACTTCCAAAGCTATGTTGAATAGCAGTGGTGAGAGTGGGCACCCTTGTTTTGTTCCTGATTTTAGGGGAAATGCTTTCAATTTTCACCATTGAGGGTAATGTTTGCTGTGGATTTGTCATATATAGCTTTTATTATGTTGAGGTATGTTCCTTCTCTTCCTGCTTTCTGGAGAGTTTTAATCATAAATGGATGTTGAATTTTGTCAAAGGCTTTTCCTGCATCTATTGAGATAATCATATGGTTTTTATCTTTCAATTTGTTAATGTGGTGTATTACATTGATTGATTTGTGGATATTAAAGAATCCTTGCATTCCTGCGATAAATCACACTTGGTCATGATGTATGGTTTTTTAAATATGTTTTTGGATTCTGTTTGCTAGGATTTTGTTAAGGGTTTTTGCATCTATGTTTATCAGTGATATTGACCTGTAGTTTTCTTTTTTTGTGGCATCTTTGTCTAGTTTTGGAATTAGGGTGATGGTGGCCTCATAGAATGAGTATGAAAGTTTACCTTCTTCTGCAATTTTCTGAAGGAGTTTGAGTAAGATAGGTGTTAGCTCTTCTCTAAATTTTTGGTAGAATTCAGCTGTGAAGCCATCTGGTCCTGGGCTTTTGTTTGCTGGAAGATTTCTGATTACAGTTTCGATTTCCTTGCTTGTGATGGGTCTGTTAAGATTTTCTATTTCTTTCTGGTTCAGTTTTGGAAAGTTATACTTTTCTACGAATTTGTCCATTTCTTCCAAGTTGTCAATTTTATTGGCACAGAGCTGCTGGTAGTAGTCTCTTATGATCTTTTGTATTTCAGTATTGTCTGTTGTGATCTCTCCGTTTTCATTTCTAATTTTGTTAATTTGGTTCTTCTCCCATTGTTTCCTAATGAGTCTTGCTAACAGTTTGTCAATTTTGTTTATTCTTTCAAAAAATCAGCTTTTCGCTTTGTTGATTTTTGCTATGGTCTCTTTAGTTTCTTTTGCATTTATTTCTGCCCTAAGTTTTAAGATTTCTTTCCTTCTACTAACCCTGGGGTTCTTTGTTTCTTCCTTCTCTAGTTGCTTTAGGTGTCGAGTTAGGTTATTTATTTGACTTTTTTCTTTTTTCTTGAGGTCAGCCTGTAGTGCTAAGAACCTTCCCCTTAGCACTGCTTTTACAGTGTCCCATAGGTTTTGGGTTGTTGTGTTTTCGTTTTCATTCGTTTCTATGTATATTTTGATTTCTTTTTTGATTTCTTCTATGATTTGTTGAAAATCAGCAAGCAATTCTTTAAAAACAGCATATTGAAGTCAACATCTCCATGTCCATGTTCTCATTTACACAGGATTAAAAAAAAATATTTTTACCCCAACTTCCTGTCCCTTGATTGTATCATTAGTGTTAGTGGCTTGAGGACTTTTAATCACCCTAAAGGAAATGACAGTTCTAACCACTTGAGGTACATTATGATGGGATAACTTACTAAAGCTAGAATTACTGTAGAGCTTATAAAGCTTACATTACAGGCTTCTCATTTGCCTCAGACCCTGCCAGAAAGCCTGGGGTGTTGAGCTGGAGATACATTTATTTTGAGTTTAGTGGAAGATGCATATAGTTTGAATTTAGTAGGGGTTATTTATGTGTCTTTTAGTCACTCCTCTGCGCAGTTGTTATTGGATTGTATTATCCTGATGTACAAATGGATTCCAAATGCTCTGTCTGCCCACTGTGTGTTATCCAGCATGATTTTGCTAAGATGAGAGACGGAAGTCATACAGGGATATGAACGTGGGTATGGTATTCAGGATTGAAGAGTAGAAAAGGAACAAACTTGCAAATATTTGGAATCAAAAGATAGTCTACAGAAAATTATTACACAAGTGTCTTGACAGTTATTTATCAAAAATATTATTTCTCTAGATCTTGAGATGCTTTAGGGGTTTCTCCTCAGCTTTCCTACACTTTAAATTTGTTACTTTTTTTCTAATTTTAAATAAATGTGGATTTTCACACCTAATTCAGCATTTGTAATAGTGTGTCCTTTTATATTAAAAGAGTACTAAACTGCATAGGGTTTCAAGGTCAAGTCCCATAAAACCTAGACCTCTCCTGACAATAATAGAAGACTAATTATCCTATTTCCATGCTTCTCCCAGAAAGGGTCACCTACAGAGTCAAATGAAGTGTTCTCACTGGAAAAAACAAAAACAAAATAACAAATCTCCTATGAAAAAAAGAAAAAAAAAATACAGATATGAGAGTGTCATAACCAAGGAAAATTATGAAATCATTGAAACAACCCTTGCTTATTCTTTTTCACTTGTTATAGTCATCCACATGTACATAAATTTCATCATCCCATTCATAGAGTCAAAATATGCAATGATTTTATCTTACCTAAGACATTACAAGTATGAAAGATATTGGTCTTACTTTAGAATCATTTCTTTTGGAATGTATCCACTGCCTGAGAGGAAAGGTTGGCAAAACATAACCTTGATAAAGGTATAAAATTGACCTATGCATACAAAGATACAAATATAAAAATCTGTCTTTGATTTTTCAATTCAGGGAAGATCAAAGTAAGAAAGGCTGTGATACAGAATTTTCCAAAAGAGGTCAGTTTACTCCTGGGAAGGATTTCCCACATCTGCAGTACCTTAACTTAGTGGTCACCTGAAAATGCTACCTTCAAAGTGTTGGCCAATAAAATATCCAACCTGCCCAGAGAATGCCCAAGGTTGGTACCTATCAACAAACTCTTGTGTAACATCCATTGAGTATTTTGTTCTCAGTATCATAAACTACGTAAAAGCCCATTTTGATCCTACAGTAACTGACACAGCAAAAATAAATAATCATGGACTTTTAGGTGCCATACAAAATGAGCTAAGGCATCATCCAGTCAGTAGATAATATACCCATTTATCAGAACCCTGGAGTGGAAGGAGTTACAGTGTTGAATTCAGCTTGATAAAAAGACGATACTGGCACTTCCCTGGTGGCCCAGTGGTTAAGACTCATTCTTCCAATGCAGGGCACACAGGTTCAATCCCTGGTTGGGGAACTAAGTTCTCATGATGGACAAAAGGAAAAAAAAAAAAAAGATAATGATCAATATAAATCCTTGTGCTATATAGTAAGTCCCTGTTGTTAATTTATCTGAAAAACAATTTGCATGTATGTATGTAAAACTGAGTCACTTTGCTGTATACCTGAATTTAACTATACTTTAGTTTTTTTAATGTTTATTGGGAAAAAAAGACTATAATGTAATAAGTGCAACAGACAAAAGACATTTGTGCCCAATAAATTTGACATTTACTTAAACTCTGGCACAATAATAAAGAACCATAAAAACAGGTTTTCCCAGAGACTACATATTCCCGTATTTGGCAACTGGGGGCAGTAGTCTCAAATTTTGCCATTAAACCACTTTTTCCAAGAATTCAGCTGAAAGAGTATATTGGAATTTCATAGTATTCTAGCTCCACCAAGTGACAGCTTCACTGTGTTGTTGCTCATCTTCTAACCCCTGAAGAGGATACTAACAAAATAATACTTTCTACAGAAAGCATTCTCCTTTAGCTGTTCAAATTTGAGAGGATTTCCCTAGATTCATGGTTCAAAAAAACTCTTGCATTTGAATTTCCAAAATTCTGTCCTTCACTCTGCCTTTCTGAAATATAACGGCTTGAAATAGGATTTCTAAAATTCATTATTTCACATTCCTTTCTGAGTTTATCATTACTTAGTTGCTGAAAAAAATGAATGCAAGGTTCTTATTCTCCCCAGATATTTGTGTTTTGGAAATTGAAGTTTATATAACAGAATAGTTACCTTATTCTTTAAAAAAATACCCTCATAAAAGAAAGCATCATGAACACTTTTTAAAATATATATTTTACAAACAAGAGTTTCTCTAGCTCAAAATTCCTTTTTCTCCAGCTACAAAAAGCTATAGAATAAGGGAGGAGGCCTTGTTTTTGTCAAATAGAAAACTATATTGTATTTTTGTTAATGAAAGCCACATGTTCATTATTCAAAGGAAATTAATTTCTGACATGGAAATATATTTTTAAAAGAAAAAAATATATTAGGAATTATTTATAATTCCTTTACCTCAAAGTAGCCAATATTGCATTCTTGGTCGATAATATCAGGCTATTTGCTTTACTTACACTCACATATGTATCTAGTGTGTACAAGTTATTTTCTACTTTTCAATACAGTGCAAGTTATTTTCTACTTCTCATTTTTATTTATGAATGTTATAGTATGTAGTATTATTTAATTTAATTGCATACTGTTTCAAATATGAAATATATTATCATTTGTATATCAATGTTTTATTGTTAAATATTTTTGTTGCTGCTAATTTTTCTCTATAACCAACAACTGCAAATATACAATTTTGCTTAGTATATCTATATTGATAACAAAAATTATCTTTAAAGCATTAGAAGAAAATAATTGCTATTTCATGACTAATAGCATCTTTTCACCAAAATGATGTAGAGATTTTAAATTTGTGCATATCTAAAGCACAGCTGTAAAATAAAAGAAAAAATTGACATAAATGAAATATGCTGTTATATGTATAATTTTTATATTAAGAATTTTGCATTATATATAAAACTTATACACTTTTAGCTATTGCTATCTTAGATTCCTAAATACTTACCAAAAAATAATAAGAATATAGAAAATTTGAACAATGTAAATAACAAGCTCCCTGACCCCGTTTGGACAGGGTCTATGAGTCCCGTGTCAGCACTGAAGAAGTAACAAAAGATTGACCATCTGGTCCCCTTTCACCCCAGTAAAGATTTCCTGGGGTTCACGTCTCTCAAGGAGAATTTGAAGTAGGAGAAACATGGGGCCCTGTGCTGAACAGCAGGCGATCGTCAGAGCAAAGCTGAGGCTTTGTCCTCCGTCAGACGGGAGCAAGAACGATACCTGTTTCACTTTCTCTATTGATAGGGAAGAAATAGTTGACATATTTTCTTGCGATTATTTTAAAGGGTATAAGTTAAACTTCTTGAAATTGGCTTCATTAATACCTGCCTTGTTTTGAATTCTTTTTCCAATGACCACCCCTAGGCATTTCTCCATGCCTTAGGAGGGCAGGTGTTTTTTAATTTGTAAAATGAAAATATCTCTTTCCATATTAATAAACAAGACATGTCACAGCTATCAGCGATTTCTGGCCTCCAAATGTGATGAGGGCTCCCCAAGCTGAGGTCCTGTAGATGCTGCCTCCCCTACGTTGACTGCTGAGGGGCTGGGGGAATGCAGAAAGCAAGGTGGACAAGGAAACAGGGTTGGCCCCAGACAGCTGAGGTGCATAGGAACTAATGTAGCGAGCCCAGAGGCTTGCATCTTCTCATACAAAGAATGCCAAATTCCTTAACTTGATACCCGACCTCTGATGCTCAGACTGCCTGCTCCATTTGTTGCAAACGTGTATAGCCTGACTCCCCCTCTTGCCTCCTTGGAGCAGTTTTCTCAGGGCTACTGAGATGTGTTCTCCTGGGCTTGGAGTTGTAAACATTCCCACCAAGTAAAATAGCTTTCTACTTTCAGGTTGTGACTGTATTTTTCAGTTGACAACTTACAGACCTTGAATCCTTGTGAATGTTAAATGTCCAGCCGCACAGCTCTTCATGGTGTTGTTACAGAAAATGGCCACAAGGAGGCAGCGTTTCCTCATTGTGCACTTTTTCTTAAGCTGCAATAATTCCTTGTTATTTTCCATTGGAATATAATTGATTTCTAATGTGTTTGTTTCAGATGCACAGGAACTTGATTCAGTTATATTAATACATAGACATTTATCTATTCTCTTTTGGTTTCTTTTTCACATATCACAGTGTGTTCAATAAACTTCCCTATGCTATTCAGTAAATATTGTTGATTATCTATTTGATATGTGTTACAGATGGGGAAACAATGGAAACAGTGAGAAACTTTATT
>NC_089258.1:85649538-85651606 GCF_963930625.1 Muntiacus reevesi
AGGGTTAGGGTTAGGGTTAGGGTTAGGGTTAGGGTTAGGGTTAGGGTTAGGGTTAGGGTTAGGGTTAGGGTTAGGGTTAGGGTTAGGGTTAGGGTTAGGGTTAGGGTTAGGGTTAGGGTTAGGGTTAGGGTTAGGGTTAGGGTTAGGGTTAGGGTTAGGGTTAGGGTTAGGGTTAGGGTTAGGGTTAGGGTTAGGGTTAGGGTTAGGGTTAGGGTTAGGGTTAGGGTTAGGGTTAGGGTTAGGGTTAGGGTTAGGGTTAGGGTTAGGGTTAGGGTTAGGGTTAGGGTTAGGGTTAGGGTTAGGGTTAGGGTTAGGGTTAGGGTTAGGGTTAGGGTTAGGGTTAGGGTTAGGGTTAGGGTTAGGTTAGGGTTAGGGTTAGGGTTAGGGTTAGGGTTAGGGTTAGGGTTAGGGTTAGGGTTAGGGTTAGGGTTAGGGTTAGGGTTAGGGTTAGGGTTAGGGTTAGGGTTAGGGTTAGGGTTAGGGTTAGGGTTAGGGTTAGGGTTAGGGTTAGGGTTAGGGTTAGGGTTAGGGTTAGGGTTAGGGTTAGGGTTAGGGTTAGGGTTAGGGTTAGGGTTAGGGTTAGGGTTAGGGTTAGGGTTAGGGTTAGGGTTAGGGTTAGGGTTAGGGTTAGGGTTAGGGTTAGGGTTAGGGTTAGGGTTAGGGTTAGGGTTAGGGTTAGGGTTAGGGTTAGGGTTAGGGTTAGGGTTAGGGTTAGGGTTAGGGTTAGGGTTAGGGTTAGGGTTAGGGTTAGGGTTAGGGTTAGGGTTAGGGGTTAGGGTTAGGGTTAGGGTTAGGGTTAGGGTTAGGGTTAGGGTTAGGGTTAGGGTTAGGGTTAGGGTTAGGGTTAGGGTTAGGGTTAGGGTTAGGGTTAGGGTTAGGGTTAGGGTTAGGGTTAGGGTTAGGGTTAGGGTTTAGGGTTAGGGTTAGGGTTAGGGTTAGGGTTAGGGTTAGGGTTAGGGTTAGGGTTAGGGTTAGGGTTAGGGTTAGGGTTAGGGTTAGGGTTAGGGTTAGGGTTAGGGTTAGGGTTAGGGTTAGGGTTAGGGTTAGGGTTAGGGTTAGGGTTAGGGTTAGGGTTAGGGTTAGGGTTAGGGTTAGGGTTAGGGTTAGGGTTAGGGTTAGGGTTAGGGTTAGGGTTAGGGGTTAGGGTTAGGGTTAGGGTTAGGGTTAGGGTTAGGGTTAGGGTTAGGGTTAGGGTTAGGGTTAGGGTTAGGGTTAGGGTTAGGGTTAGGGTAGGGTTAGGGTTAGGTTAGGGTTAGGGTTAGGGTTAGGGTTAGGGTTAGGGTTAGGGTTAGGGTTAGGGTTAGGGTTAGGGTTAGGGTTAGGGTTAGGGTTAGGGTTAGGGTTAGGGTTAGGGTAGGGTTAGGGTTAGGGTTAGGGTTAGGGTTAGGGTTAGGGTTAGGGTTAGGGTTAGGGTTAGGGTTAGGGTTAGGGTTAGGGTTAGGGTTAGGGTTAGGGTTAGGGTTAGGGTTAGGGTTAGGGTTAGGGTTAGGGTTAGGGTTAGGGTTAGGGTTAGGGTTAGGGTTAGGGTTAGGGTTAGGGTTAGGGTTAGGGTTAGGGTTAGGGTTAGGGTTAGGGTTAGGGTTAGGGTTAGGGTTAGGGTTAGGGTTAGGGTTAGGGTTAGGGTTAGGGTTAGGGTTAGGGTTAGGGTTAGGGTTAGGGTTAGGGTTAGGGTTAGGGTTAGGGTTAGGGGTTAGGGTTAGGGTTAGGGTTAGGGTTAGGGGTTAGGGTTAGGGTTAGGGGTTAGGGTTAGGGTTAGGGTTAGGGTTAGGGTTAGGGTTAGGGTTAGGGTTAGGGTTAGGGTAGGGTTAGGGTTAGGGGTAGGGTTAGGGTTAGGGTTAGGGTTAGGGTTAGGGTAGGGTTAGGGTTAGGGTTAGGGTTAGGGTTAGGGTTAGGGTTAGGGTAGGGTTAGGGTTAGGGTGGGTTAGGGGTTAGGGTTAGGGTTAGGGTTAGGGTTAGGGTTAGGGTTAGGGTTAGGGTTAGGGTTAGGGTGTTAGGGGTTTCGGGTTAGGGTTAGGGTTCGGGTTACGGGTTAGGGTTAGGGTTAGGGTTAGGGTAGGGCTTAGGGGTA